>NC_045558.1:101847483-102148619 GCF_009769535.1 Thamnophis elegans
AAGGGATTCCCTGGTCCTGCTGAAAAGGGCAAGTCACAGAAAACTTTCCAGAAATCCAACCTGTTTACTTGGTGTTCAGAAAAGGCAACAGCTGATTGTTCTCAGATTCTGAGCAGCTGCTACTAACAGGTAATTGGAAGGAGACATTTGTCTCAAAAACAGACAGTTTATGTTCCTGGAAGTTGGCAGACTGATGGGGGAATGCCTAACTTTTGGTGGGAGCAATCAGCAGGGGTCCTTGGGTTCTTTTTATCAAGCATTGTTGGGTAGGACACACAATGCCCAAAGTAAATAAAAGAACGCCAAACCGGGTTGTTACAGGGATTAGCAGTACAGTGTGAATTCCTTCCCCCTCACCTAACTGCCAGGATGTGTTAACATCTTGGGTAATATTGTCCTGAGGGAAGTCAGTGTGCATCTACTAAAACTCACATTTGAACAAAGGGCATGTTTTCCTCTAATACTGTGATTTTCAGTTGCTGGTTGGTTCATTATAGGCCAAGAAAATGGAAAAATAACAACCTGGAAAGGGCTACTTTATGTATATATATCCCAAGGAGATAAATTAGTAACTAGGTTCTTACAACCCAAATCCTAAACTACAGAGTCCTTGACTTACCACCACAATTGAGCCCATAATTTCCATTGCTAAGCAAGACAAGTTGTTAAGTGAGTTTGCACCATTTTTGAACTTTCTTGCCACTGTTATGAAATCACTGCAGTTGTTACATTAATAACACGGTTAAGTGAATGTGGCTTCCCCATTGACTTTGTTTGTCAGAAGGTCACAAATGGTGATCTCATGACTCCCAGACATTGCAAGTGTCAAATACATGTCAGTTGACATGTGTCTGAATTTTTATCGTGGTGATGCTGCAATAGTCATAAGTGTGAAAAATGGTCATGTCCCCTTTTCAGTGCTGTTATAACTTCAAACTGTGACTAAACGAATAGTTGTAAGTCAACAACAATGGTGGGGTTCAATTTTTTTAATACTGGTTCTGTGGGCGTGGCTTGGTGGGCGTGGCATGGCTTGGTGGGTGTGGCTTGGTGGGCATGGCAGGGAAGGGTACGTAAAATCTCCATTCCCTCCTCACTCCAGGGGACGGTTACTGCAAAATCCCTATTCCCTCCTGATTAGGTGGGACTTGGGAGGCAGAAAATAGATGGGGGAGGAACCAGTCAGAGTGCTATATACCGCTTCTCTGAACTACTCAAAGTTTCCGCTACCGGTTCTCCAGAACTGGTCAGAACCTGCTGACCACCACCTCTGGTCAACAACCTATATTTGCATTACATGCTGCTGTGCCCAGCCAGGTGAACCATGTAGAGTAGGGGAAATGGCACACTTTGCATAACACATTGCAAAAGGGATTGCGTTTCTACAATATCTTGTGCTATGTCTTTCCGGTTTATTTCAGCTTAATACATCTTACTGAACAAATGCAGGCAATAAGGGTAAATGGAACTGAAGCTAGGGGAAGCTAAACTTCTAAAAGAAGGAGTGCTTAACTCCATTCCTTGAGTGAATCAAGGCCTTTTGACTTGTTTTTTTTACCTGCAAATATGAAGTGGGGGGGGGGGGGGAGTTGTGAAACCTGTGCATGGCTAGATGCTTCTTTTTTTTCTTCCGCTTTGGAAATGAATTAATACTGAACTGGCCATTCAGACATCCAATATAAGTAGTGTAAGTGCAAAGATGACATATAGTGTAAGTATATGGAAGTATATATGTTATAAGTGGCAACTGTGCTTGGGAACAGTGTATTATAGCTGCATTAGAAGCTGCTTAGAAACAATAACTCTGTTCTGTTCTGCTGTAGGATTTAAGGATGAGCCAGCTGTGCTGAGCCATTGGGGAGAGCATATAGCCATGATGGCGAACCTATGGCATGCATGCCACAGGTGGCACATAGAGCCCTCTCTGCGGGCACCCCAGCTGTCGGCCAAATCCAGCTCCACTGCGCATGTGTGCGTGCCTCCCAGGGCCAGCTGGTCTTCAGGTCTCTGCAGTGCATGTGCGGGAGGCAGGCCAATGTACAGGGGGCGCTCTCACATTGAATTTTGGGGCCTCACTCGGTGCCCCTGCACCACGTTTTGGCTTCCATTTTGGTGCATGAGGCCTTCCAGGCCCAAAATAGGGTGGGGCGCCACTCGAGATTCCTTGTGCCCCATTTTGGGCCTGGAAAGCTCTTCCACCAACCTGGAAGCAAAAAATGGGCGAGGGGGGACCAGTGTGCGTTGCGTGGGCCAGGAGAGCAGAGGTGGATCATGTGGATGCACGAGGAGTCACATGTGCATATGAGGGAGGGCAGGGTGCAGGGGAGTATCGCACATACTTTGAGTGCAGGTGTGCTGTTGCACCCGTGCTTGCGCTTTCGACATGCAACAACAAAAATGTTAGCCATCACTGGCATATGGAAAGCTGTTAAACTATCTCCTTGCACTGCTTAGAGAGTTTATGATGGTTCAGGCAATGGAGTTAGGGGTTCTTAAACATATTTGTGTCATGAGCCTTTTTCAAAGTTTGGTGACATACATGGAACCCTTTTTTGAAAATATACCTAAGCACATAAAATAAAACATGAAGAATAGATTGTGCTACTGAGGAAGCTAAGTGTACTATTAGCGAAGCATTAAAAATAGCAAATATGTAATATAGTAATATTCAACAAAATCAATTACAAGACAGTACATTGTAAGAGTATAATAATTTTAGATAGCAACATATATTGAAGTTAGATGTTTTTGGAGTCTCAAGTCCATACATTATTGCTGCCTATTTAAATGTTTGAATAAAAAGCTAGATTCAGGGGAGGGTACAGAAAATAAACTTGTGCCCCCCCCCCCCCCCAAAATCCAGAGTTTGGTGGACTCAAGTAAGAACTCCTTGAAGCCAAGCCCACATTTTTAGGCCAGTGAAAGTACTTGAAGCTTTGAGTGCATGTCAAGGACACACTCAGAAAGGTTGTTGTGGTACGCTTATGATTAAACAGAAAATACCTGTTTTTCAGAAGGTAATTTGGTGAGGTTGCTTTCCACCAGCCATTCTTCTCTCTCAAGTTCTCTTTATTACTTTAGCCT
Source organism: Thamnophis elegans (assembly GCF_009769535.1). Lineage (NCBI taxonomy): Eukaryota > Metazoa > Chordata > Lepidosauria > Squamata > Natricidae > Thamnophis > Thamnophis elegans. The sequence continues at coordinate 101,850,568 of NC_045558.1, forward strand.
ACCAATTTGCTTATTTGTTTTGGATACTCTCAATCAAGAAAAGAGCCATGCAGTGCTGTGCTTCCCTATCTATCTATCTATCTATCTATCTATCTATCTACTATCTATCTATCTATCTCTCTCTCTCTCTCTTCTCTCTCTCTCTCTCTCTCTCTCTCTCTCTCTCTCTCCTCCCTCCCTCCCCCTCCCTCCCTCCTCCCTCCCTCTCTCTCTCTCTCTCTTTCTCTCTCTCATTTTATAAACAATTTCTGAGATCTATATGGGACTGCAATGCATGGTTGGAAACAAATTATGTTTGAGGCTGGTGTACTGCTTTGCACCCAATTTATAGTTTAATTAAAACAGCATAAAATAATATTGGCTGAGGCAAATAATAATATAACAATAATAATAACAGTTAGACTTATATACCGCTCATAGGGCTTTCAGCCCTCTCTAAGCGGTTTACAGAGTCAGCATATTGCCCCCAACAACAATCCGGGTCCTCATTTTACCCACCTCGGAAGGATGGAAGGCTGAGTCAACCTGAGCCGGTGAGATTTGAACAGTCGAACTGCAGAACTGCAGTCAGCTGAAGTAGCCTGCAGTGCTGCATTTAACCACTGTGCCACCAGATTTGCAGGTGCAAAGAAAACAGTCTATGGGCAGATAGGCATGACAGCCCAAGCTTTAAGCTGTCTTTTCAAACTGATATTTTACATATGGATTTCAGCTTCTCTAATTCCCAGCCAGGAAGGCCAACAGAATACTGGCTGATAATTAGGAGAACTGGAAGTCCAGCACATCAGAAGGGAAATGGTTGTGAGAAGGCTGGTTTAAATTCATATCTGCAGCTTGGGGATTAAATCTTCATGTCTCTACCTCATTCTTTATTGGGGGAGTTCATGTTCCCCATAAGATAATTTCTGTCAGCATTGTCTTTATTGGCAGAGAACACTTAAAAATAAAATTGGTCAGTTTGTCCTACTTAACAGTCCAAGTGGGAGACCAAGTGGCACAATAAGGAAGTATTTGCAAGTCAATTGAAGGGCAGAACAATCTAATTTGCACTTAACTGAGGGTACGGAATATAAAAGTCCCTTAGTTAAACTTATAAGCTATTTCCTGACTTTAAAGTATTTTATGTTTTGTCTGTTTAAATCTAGCATGCCATTTTCTGATCTGGGGAATTCTAAAGAATTAAGGCTGTTGAGAAAGTTGACACCAGACGTCCTGTTCTGCATAGCTATACTGACTTAATATAATGGAAACCCACCCTGGGGAACATACAATGCAGTGTTTCTCAACCTCAACAAAAAATTAAGATGTGTGAACTTCAACTCCCAGAATTCTAGGAGTTGAAGTTTATGCATTAAAGTTGTCAAGTTTGAACATAGTGAATAGTGATTCTTTTTCAGTCAAGACTATGCAAATGGATGCCCTCCCTATAGTAGAAAAAATAGAAGGTTTCTTGACATTGATTGGACTGGCTATGGGTGTTCAAAACATAGGATTGGCTCCTACCAGCTACTACCTACTTCAGTCAATTAGATTTCCCAGGCAACTTATACAACCTCTTAGAAATATTCTCAACTGTTCAAAAATACCTAATGACCTATGTTTCTAAATAGTGTCAAAAGGCAATATTTAATGGCCAATCCAGATCTAAATGTACCTAGATAGTGGGGGCTGAAAATGGCTTGTGTATAATCCTAATATAAAGGCTTAATCACTTTAAAGCTCAATAGCACTACTACTAAATCTGGGGTCTCTTTTTATTCCTCTTTATTTATTTTAATAAAGGAAATACTGATAGGAGCAAAGAATAACAACTCCTGCTCAGTTTCCCCATCTGTAACAGTGAAGAGGGACGTAGTGGCTCAGTAGTTAAGAAACTGAGCTTGTCGATCAGAAAGGTTGACAGTTTGGTGGTTCGAATCCCTAGCGCCGTGTAACCGAGTGAGCTCCCATACTTGTCCCAGCTTCTGCCAACCTAGCAGTTCGAAAGCATGTAAAAATGCAAGTAGAAAAATAGGAATCTAGTGGAAAGGTAACAGTGTTCTGTACGCCTTTGGTGTTTAGTCATGTCGGCCACATGACCACGGAGACGTCTTGGACAGCCCTGGATCTTTGGCTTTGAAACGGAGATGAGCACCACCCCCTAGAGTCAGGAACGACTAGCACATATTTGCAAGGGCAACCTTTACCTTTAACAGTGAAGAAGGGCAAGTGAATGGATAGTTTTGACAGCAGCCGTAAGGGGAGAAGGCTCATGCAAGCCATTTTGCCTAATCCAAATCCCTGACCGCCAAAATCCTGAGTCCAGCTCTATCTCTATGTTCTTCAGACACATGTAACTATAGTTAAATGGAATAGAATTATTTATTGGCCAAGTGTGATTGGACACAAGGAATTTGTCTTTGGTGAATATGCTCTCAGTGTACATAAAAATACATTTAAGAATCATAAGGCCCAACACTTAGTGATAGTCATAGGTTAGTAATAAGCAATCAAATCATACTAGGAAATAAACACAACAATACAAATCATAAAATACAAGCAACATGGTTATAGTCATAAGTGGGGAAATAGGTAATAGGAAGGATGAGAAGAATAATAGTAATGTAGCCTTAGTAAATAGTTTGACAGTGTTGTGAGAATTAGTTGATTAGCAGAGTTATGGCATTCGGGGAAAAACTGTCCTTGTGTCTAGTTGTTTGGTGTGCAGTGCCTATAGCATCATTTTGAGGCTAGAAGCTGAAACAATTTATGTCCAGGGTGTGAGGGGTCTGTAGATATTTTCTCAGCCCTCTTTTTAACTCATGAAGTATATAGGTCCTCAATAGAAGGCAGGCAGGTAGCAACTGTTTTTTTCTGCAGTTCTAATTATTTAAAATGTTTTTTTTTCCAGATCAAATCATAAGAAAACACAACAGTATTAAATCTCCCATGAGATCTAATAGCGTTGGGGTTTATGATATTATATCTTTCAGGCTCACGGGGAAACAGATTCCAAATGCTGCTACTTTGATCATGTAGGATATTAATTTGAAGGAAGCAATTTTTACCTGCTGCATCATTCTTGTGGTATGCTTTTCTCACTACTCTTGTGGATGAACAGTAGAAAGAAGGAGGGTTAGCACCAACAATGTATGTATGTTGTACATCCAAGGATTAAAAACGAAACCCAAATATGTCAGAAGTAAGCAAGGGCACTGCTAATCGAGATGATGACTTAACAGTAATTTTCTCGAACTTTATGCTGAGAAACTCAAGGCAAGACTGCTAGGGATGATGTATTGAAGCAAGTACAGGACGACTTAAGATAAACATGGGCATGCATAGTTTTTTCAATTTTTGTCAATGGGATGCTTATGGTTTTCCCTTTACTTTTTTTAGAGTCATAAAGTCATGAATCATTGGGTTTGTTCCCTGTTCTACCCCATTCCTTGTCCCCTTAATTCAAATTAAGCAAATTCTATTCACCTTAATTTAGCCAACTTTATGTTTTGCTTTCTTGTTTGTGTGGTTGAATTAATGAGGATTAGGATTTGTATGTACTCAGTGATCTTTGAATCAGATGCAAAAAATGTATGGAATACATGTCGGCACTTGCTTGTATTGAAAAATGTCCTCCTTAACAAACTCCCCTTGTATCTATCAAGCTAGAACAAGTGCTTGCATTCTTCTTGGTCTCTAGAATGAAAACATTAAGATGTTGAGACTGAATCTATTTCTGGACAACTACTGGGTTTATGGAGGATGCACAAGTTAGTTTTGGGCTATATCAAATTCCGTCGTGAAAAAATCTTGGCCTTGCAAGGTTGAATTAAATTATTCAGATTGAAACAATTCTTTTCTTTTTGCAGGACATTGTAGTTTATCCCAATAGCATTTTTTCCTCTCTCTTCCACTACCCCTCCCCTCTTCCCAATTTAGCTTGAATACACCAGGCATCCCTCTTAGGACTTATCTCTTCACTTATCTTCATAACTTAATCTGTTCTTTAGTGCTCTATTGTCCTCCAAAGTAGCAAAAAATTGGATGAAGACATTGCTGTCTGACTTTCCAGTTGCTATAAAAAAGAAGAAATGTAGAAAAGTGAAATGAATATAAAAGAAATAAGATGATTTTAGAACTAAGAGGAAGATTGTGGTCCTCTGGATATTTGTGATTGCGGTTTTCACTACACCCAGTCCGGTTGGCCAATGGTAAAGAATGCTGGGAGTTGTTACTCAGCAACCTCTGAATTGGCACAGGTTTTCTCTGCCTGATTCATAACTGGTCAGGCAGTTTTCTACTGACCTGCCAAAGAAATTTATATGTACTAAACCCAAGTTTGGTCGATTCACTCAATGGATTGAAGATCTGAAGGCACTTACCACCCATGAATGGATTGTTGATAGACTTTCTAGGGTCAGTTGTAATAAAATATGTAATTCCTTTGTTCAAAATACAGTAAGTTAGAAAATGATGGTTATACAAATGTATTAAAATTTATGTGTGCTTGAATAATACATTATAAGTATATATATAAAAATGTTACGTTTTTTCATATTAAGCATATTTTATATATAGTTGTGTAAGTATATGCATTATAACTACCTTTGTGTTTTTATTTATTTATTTATTTTAACAGTAAAAATTAATTTTTTAAAAGCCCAAAGTGAAGTTCCCTTGTTCCAGTCCTTGATTCAATAAAAGCAGGTAAACTAACTCTTTAGTGGACCGCTTTGGATTATAACTGTATTTAGCTTTGTTCGTCTGTTCTAGAGACTAACTTTTATCTAAAATATTCCATTTACTTTCCGTTACTCCATCTCCAGAGCAGGATCTGATTTTATTTGGTAAATAGGTGGAGAAAATGCAGATAGTTCATGGACAATTAATGCTCTGGTATTAATTGTATGTCCTTTCTTTCTTCCACCAGCCCCCCAGATGTTTCCTTCTTAAGTTGTGAAAGTAATATGTTGGGATATCAAGAAGAAGAGGTAAGACTATTGACATTAGCAGACATGACCGTATGAACTATTTTCTATTTCACCGATTCTGAAAATATCTGCAGTCAGCCTCCAAGAAGGAAAATAGTTTTTAACAGCCTCCAAGTTTGATTGAATGTGGTGAAATAATAGAGGCTAAAGCAATATTGGCAAAGGTTGTTTCAAAATATGAGGACACTTTATTTCCAAGCATTGTTTCCTACTTTATATTCATGCTTAAAGCAAGTAATTTGGAATAAGAAAGCTTCAGTTCAGAGCCATAGAAAAGTTCAGGATCTATAGCTTAAGTCACAATCTATAAAAGCTCCTCCCACCCACACCTACATATATGTGATTTATATGGTGGCAGAAAGCTGAATCATGCAAATTCCCCTGGAGAAAAAGTACCTAAATATACATGAGACCATGGTGAGGTATTTGGAATAACACATGTTGTGTAGCCTGTCTGCCATCCTTGTAGCTCATATTTATATCTTTCTGAGGACAGAAACTTACACAAAGATTGTCTTAGGTGCCTACAGCTCAGCTTCATCCTATTTTTTGAATATTCAAAATAAATCTAGTTGAACAAACTATGCTTCGTGTAGGTAGCCAAGCTTTCCTTATCCACTCATCCTTTATATGTGCTTGACTTGCAACTTTCAGAAGGTGGCTGAGCATTTTGAGGTTTGTAGTTCTGAAGCGTACAAATTTGTGGCAGCTGGACTGAACATTGCATTATTCCTCTGTTTTATCTCTGAGGCAATAGATCAAGTCCTGTTTCCATGCTCCTCAATTCTTCCAAATGAAGTGAAGGAAAGATATAATAATACTAGTATTTATATTCCGATTGATAATAGAAACAGACAAAATTACAGGCCTTTGTAATAAGATGGTGGGCCATCTACTTATAGTACTGGGCATGTATGTTTAAGGTTTAAGAACTTCATCTCTATGTATAACTTAATTAACTTGTAGCTAGCTGTGGTTAGCTTGCATAAGTTTAATTAGACTAGGTGTGGCCCTGTAAATATTCATTCTCTCTGATCATTGGCTTTTCTGGTTGGGTTAGGATGAGTTTGGAGTCTTAATGACGCCCGGAAAGTCATAGATTCCCCATAATAACTATTGGAAAAGCATAATCATGTTTATCAAATAGTTATTAGATTTTGTATATTTCTTTTTTTCCAATGCTTGAGAAATCTGTCTGAGTCTCTTTACAGCCTTTTGATATTAATATAGTAAAGCTTTTGTACAATCACAATGAGCTTCTGTTTATGCATTCAATTCTTTTGGCTGAAAAAGAGGGAGACCTCTCTGGTTTAGGCACTAACATTGAGAGAAGAGTTACAAATTAAGTGGACTCTAAGATGTATTTTTTCCTCTGGGTCCTGAACCTAGGAATTGACTACTGTGCGTGTCCAAGATCCTCGAATACATAATGAGGGCTCATGGAATTCTTATGTGGATTACAAAATATTCTCCATGTAAGTATAGAAAACACGGGAAAAAACAGCAGTAAGTAACAGAACAGAATAACAGACTTGGAAGAGACCTTTTGAGGTCTTCTAGTCCAACCCTCTGCACAATCAGGAGACCCTGTACCAATCCACACAAGGTTGGCCATGTGGGAGGCATCCTCCAGTTCCGCCACACATGTGAGACGAGCCTCCTGCAACGACCAACAGACCCTGGGCAAACCTGTTGTTAAATTACCCCCCCCCCCACCGCTATAAAAATGTATCCTGGGTGCTATGCTGCAATGGAGAAACGGGAAATTGAGTGGCCGGCATAAGGGAAGGAGGAGGACAGGGAGAAGAAAGAGGGAAAGTGGCCTCCTCCTTTCCTTGCACCAGCTGCTCCGTTTCCCATTTCTTCATTGCAACGCCATGCTGCAGAGCTTGCCACCCACCACAGCCCAGATGCTCTTGCTTCCCCCAAGCATTTCTTTGCCTACCTGATTTCCAGGTCTGTTGCGTTTTCTCCATCGCTTTTCTTGCCTTCATGTGCAGGAAATAAAAGTTTGTGGGTCTGAAAAAAATTTAATAAATCAATTCCAACTTTGTGAGATCTTTTTTTTTCTGTGATAAGTTGGAATTGATTGAACTTTTTTTTTTAATCCCACAAACTTATTTCCTGCACGCAACAGCAAGAAACGCAATAGCAAAATGCAACAGAGCTGGAAATCAGGTAGGCAAAGAAATCCTTGGGGGAAGCAAGAGCATCTGGGTGCTGAAATGGGCCCATCTATTTCCAGCAGTTGCCCAAGCACACTGGAAGAAAGGCTGGCATCTACTAGCATTTAAATGCAGTGGCATTCCAGCTGTGGCTGGGAAGGTGCAGCTGGTATGGGCGCTGGAGGCAGGACGCCTGCTCATTTCAGTACTCTCCCTGAACCACTGGCGCTTCGCCAGCATTTTAGTTCTGGGCTGCTGCCTTAAGTGCAGGCCCTGCCCCCCACTGCCTGAGACAGTTTTTGCCTGAGTGACATGATCGAAGGTTTCCGTCGTTCCTCTCTTGGACTTTTGGGGAGGGGTTTTTTTTTTCCCCTGCCTGGAAGGAAATTGAATGAAACCAGACGTGTTCCAGAAAACACAGATTTTCCAGAAGATGTCTAACTGATTCACTGAACTCAGCAAAAAATTTAGTTGTACCAACTGATGCGAACCAGCTGAATCTCACCATTGTAACTATCCAAAAAGCCTCCAGGGATGGAGGTCTCACAACTTTTGAAGGCGAGCTGGTTAATTGTTCTCATTATTAGGAAATTTCTCCTTAGTTCTAGTTTACTTCTTTCCTTGATGGTAAACTATTTTCTTGCATGCTTTGCAGAGCACCAAATATGAAACAACCATCTGCTATTGATGTGGGAAAAAACCTTGTGCTTGATTTTTTACTTCTGCGGACTTACTTAGTGGAGAAGTAACAAAAAACAGTGGGAATTTCCCATTATTCTTTCATTCTGCAAACTGTTGTACTTTACAAGCATGGGAAAATTGCTTCTGTTTAGTGCAACTTTTAAGATGTGTGGCGTTCACCTCGCAGAAGAGAAAGAAGTCTGGGAGTTGAAGTTCACACATCTTAAAGTTGCTGAGGCCAGGGAGACAGCCATTTTTGACCCATTTCTTTCCCCATCCATTTGGTAGGGATTATTACCTTTGTAGACATGCTATGCCTACTTGAGGTATACTGCAACTATTTTCCCTGGTTCCCCCTGAAAATCATAAAACTGGTATTTTCTGGCATTTTTTTTTTTTTGGGATGTGGGAACTACTGGGCCATGGTGGTGCAGTGGTTAGAAATACAGTATTGCAGGCTAACTCTTCTTACATTGCCAAGAGGTCAATTCCTTTGATCCTGACTGACTTAAGATTGACTCAGACTTCCATCCTTCCAAGGTCGGTAAAATGAGGACTCAGATTTTGGGGGGCAATATGCTGAGCCTGTAAATGCTAAGAGAGTGCTGTAAAGCACTGTGAAGTGGTATATACCGTATTTTTCAGAGTATAAGATGCACCTTTTCCCCTCAAAAAGAGGCTGAAAATCTGGGTGCATCTTATACACTGAATACAGCATTTTTTGCCTCCTGAAACCCAACCCGCTTCAACAAAATGGTTGTGCTTAGCTTTTAGGAACCTTGCAGAGTGCTCCTGGGGGCTCGGGGGGGGGGGACGGACAAAATTGAGCAAAAAACAGCCCATTTTTTGCTCATTTCTGCCCTCATTTTGCTCAATTTTGCTCCCCCCCCCCGCAGCCTCTAGGAGCACTATATAAGCCTCCTAAAGGTTATGCATGCCTTTTTTTTTGAAAAACAGTGAAAAAAGGGCCATTTTTAGGAGGTCTGCAGAGTGCAAAAACTTTTTAAAAAATTTTTCCTTTTCAAAACCTTGGTGTGTCTTATACTCTGAAAAATACGGTAAGTCCAATTAAGTAAATTTAACAGCTAATTTTCAGCAATATACGTATTCCTGAAGGTTATTAGGAACCATGAAACAGGGAATGGGGCTTGATGCAGACTGTCCCATTGTCTTCCGAATGAGCTTTGAAGGGAGAGAAATCAATATGTATAGTTTCAGTGTGGACATAGAAGCTGGTTTGCTTTAGGGGGAGAAACAGGGATCGGACTATTAGTCCCTCATGCAATTAAAGAAGAATGGGAGACAATACACTAGTAATCCTGGATTTTCAACCACAGTTGAATCCAAGGTTTCTGTGCCTAAGCAAGACAAGTTGTTAAGTAGGTTTTATGACCTTTCCTGTCACCGTTGTTAAGTGAATCACTGCAGTTTTTAAGTTAGTAACATAGTTGTGAAAGAATTTTGCTTCCCCCCCCCTTGACTTTGCTTGTGAGAAGGTTACAAATGGTGATCCCATGAACCAGCAACATTGCAACTGTTGTGAATACATGCCATTTGCCAAGCATCTGAATTTTGATCGCATGATCATGGTTATATCAGAAGTGTGACAAACAGTCATAGTCACTACTTTCAGTGCCACTGTAACTTTGAATGGCCAATAAATGAATGGTTGTAAGTCAAGGACCACCTGTATTGTTATGTTCCAGGTGTGAACTTCCCTGTAGCACCTGACTGACTGTAACTTTGGTTTCATGCACCTTTCCTTAAATTATTATTAGAAATTGCAACCAACATCAATCTTTTGTTTCCCCACTTTTTACATTGCACAGTATGAAACGCTTTGAAAATCAAATTAAATAGAAAAAGTGAAACATGACAAGAGGAGAATCATGGTGTAACTTTAAAGAGGCAGACAGGCAGTGCATATATTTGTAACTGATATAAACAAAATTGAAAGCTACTTTATACTTCTTTTTTCCTTTATTCACCAGTTTTCTTTACTTGTTTTTCTTAAATTTGTATTCCTTTTATTTGCATAAAATTCTTCAATAAAATCAATTAAAAAAGAAAATCAAATGGATTTTTTTTTAAAAAAATGACGTTTAATCAAAGTTCACTCTTAAAACCAAAAAAATGCTATGATAAAAGCTGTTTATCATAGCAATTCTCTATTAGCACAGCAGCCAGCAGAGGGAGACAGTATAGAAAGAGATTTGGAGTGAAAAAAACAGGTGGAATAAACCTTGTATCAACAACAATCTTTTGTCTTATTTTACAGACCAACAGTAAAGCTTTCACAGCCAAGACATCTTGTGTCCGCAGACGATATCGTGAGTTTGTGTGGTTAAAGAAACAGCTGCAAAAAAATGCTGGCTTGGTGTAAGTGTGAGATTGTATTTTTTAATAGTGGCTTAAACCATCAAAGGACATTTGCACATCATTTGAAAATATTTCAGTAATAAACGAATATAATTTTTTGGACTGGTGCTAACACTGGCGCTTTTAAACTTACCTTAGAAATGTCAATGTTGAAAATATGCTTGAACTGTAATATATAATTATGCATTAAAACTGAATAGAATTCAGCAAAGAGCTTTAGCTCATCTGCATACTGACAGACTTAGAGTCAATTTCTGAGGTGAAAATTCAGTAAGTTGAGGTTTTTCATGGAAGACTAATGGAAATTCCAAAATATAATAATGGTTTTATATTTTGAATTTTACTTTTCATTTTATGCATTTCAAAGAAAGCTTAATGAGCTTGTTGATTTTATTGCAAAATACAATTTATAAACTTTCAGGGGAAAAGATCCCCAACCTTGACTTATCATCTTGGAACAATCCCCCAAAACCTTTTTATAAATCCACCTTATGGATATAGCACAATACTGTTTGAAGGTACTGCTTGAGCTTGCAGAGGATTTGAATTTTTGCAGAGAGAGCTGTTAATGATCCAGAAGTCCAACTCTTGGAGAAGATACATTCTTCTTTGTCAGCATTGCTGCTGAATTAAATTAGCTTCACTGTAGGCTCCAAGCCTTGATGGGAGTAGACTTTTAATAGAATGGTAACACCTATTTTAGTGAAGAAGAAGCTCACGGAGTAGCAGAAGATTGCTAATTACTTTTTATTGTGGATGCATCCTCAAGGAGGGATATATTTTTATATGTGTGTAAACATGTCCCTTATATCCTTTAGGCCTGTCCCAGAACTTCCAGGGAAATCTACTTTCTTCACAGGCAATACTGATGAATTCATTGAGAAACGAAGACAAGGATTGCAACAGTTCTTGGAGAAGTGAGTGGGGAACAAGATTATTATTGGAGATAGAACATTTTCTGGATCCCAGAAGATTAGAATTTATTATCAAGTTTATAATGGTGTGGAGAAGATAACATAATCAAGATAGTTTCAATTTATGTGAATAATCGAACTTATAGCTTAGTTGATTTTTTAAAAAACAAAATAAAAAATATGACAAGAAAAAGTTGATATACAGTTAGAAAATTTTGGAAAACCCAAAGCCTGTCAAAAAAAGACATATCTCATATCTCCGATACAGATCAATGTTCCTGGCAAATTTCCTAGGAATTTCCTAGGAGTAATATTGATCTCCCCTTCTGCAGCTATAGGAACAAATCAATAATTGACAGTATTCCCATTACAGTGGCAGAAAGCTTTGATGCCACAGCAGCTCTGCTATTAGGACTCTAACAATGGTGGGGAAAATGCCAGCGTGGGTGGAGAAAGCCATATATTTGCTACAAAAACTTCTTTCCTTTCCTTCTGTAAAGGAAGAATTATATGCTAGCACTATAGTTGGCACATTCCTTCCCCCTCTCAATGGAAACATTGCAGTCAAATTGAACAAAGGCTGGCCAAGGCTGCCAGAAGATTTTTTTTTAAAGAAAGGTGGGGTGGGTGGGTGTATTTCTTCTACCGTAGATTCTCACTTCATACCTTGAGAGTCACTCTGTCTCTCAGAATCTCAGTTGTGCTTCAGCAGTAAAAGGTATTAAGACTTTAAATGGAAAGTGCTATTTCTGAAGATCTGATTATTGTAGCATTTGTGCTTAGAATTTCCAATTCTTCTATTCATATTCTAGGACGGTACAGAATGTTGTACTCCTTTCAGATAGCCAGCTGCACCTTTTCCTACAAAGCCAACTCTCTGTACCAGAAATTGAAGCTTATGTGCAGGGTCGGGGCCCTATGAGTGTCACTGATGCCATTCTCCACTATGCCAGGTCCAATTGTGGTTGGATTCAGGAGGACAGTCATTCAGCTTTGCTGGCTGTGCATGACTTTGGCAACAGGTGAGTGGAATGGATGTAATGGTCCAGAAGACAGTAATCACAGTTTCTTTTCCAGGATTTTTTGCACTTCCTGTCTTTTATGCTTGTCCATGGCTCCCGCCGTTTTTATGAGTTCTTGTTTGCAAGATCTCTAATACAGATTGTTCTAGAGCTGTAGAAATAAAGATTCCAAAATCAAATCTGAAGGGGACACTTAGATATGGGGCTTTAACTTCTCTGCAATAATGTCAGTTATATCGACATGACGGGGGCATAGGTATGACTGAGATGGGGAAGTACGTGCTTGGAATATGATTGCATGTATGATCTGAGTTTAGGGATGTGCATATATGTTAGGGCTCGAAACCCAGCAATAAATGTCAGTGTAGGGCCAGAAGGATTGACAACAGCTAATTTTCTCTTTCTCTTAACCCACCTAATAGGAAAAGGAAGTGGGAGATCACTATTTGGTTGGAAATTGGTTTATGTGTTCAACAGTTGACTTTCTGTCTGTTGTGTCTGTCATGTCTCCCGTGTCTGTCTGTCTTTCTCTCAGACTGGTTCTGTTTCTTTCTTAATGAAGAATCACTTCTAGAACTTTTGATTAAGTAGTAATGACAGGTATGATTTTGGCAGATATGTGATTTTTTTAGTAGAAAAAGCACCCAATTTCTCATTCTTTCGTACCATAATTTATGGCATCATTTTCTTGTTTGATTCTATGGAATTTTAATGGAATTCCCAAACACATTCAGATTTGATTATTACTTGTATCCAGTCCATATGGAAAAATGTATCATTCTTTTTTCCTCCATATCCCAAGTTTTATTTGCATGTAGAATTTGGAGAAGCAGATGTTAAAATCGTTTTGTCACACTGTCTAATATCCTAGCATCTATTATCTTTTAAGGAATTCACACATATGAGGTTTTCGCGGGTGTTAGTATGTATGTCTTTGGTTATTCGGGTTTTCTCCCACATAAAATTGGAAGTGTCTTGGCGATGTTTCAATGAACTCTCATTCGTCATCTTCAGGTTTTGTGCTTCCAGGAGTAGTGGAAGCACAAAGCCTGAAGATGACGAATGAGACTTCATCGAAACGTCGCCAAGACACTTCCAATTTTATGCGGGAGAAAACCCGAATAACCAAAGACATACATACAAACATACATACATATACACACACACACACACACATACATACATACATACATACATATATACATACATACAATCTGTTAAATGTGGTAGTTTGTTTCTGTAAGAAACTGAGTTAGTTATGCATGGTAAAGACAGTTTTAGATGTGTTTACCTTCCAGACATTTCTATACTTGCATCAAATTACAGCACAAACAACAAACTTTCGACAGCATCCTTTTCTACCTCCTCAAGATGTTACCTTCACCTAATTCCCCAACCCATAGCTGTTGTCCTTAACTATATCATTGTTAAACTAGTACTTTCCCCCTTATCCTAATAGATGTTTTGCCATGGATACAATCTAATGTGCTTTATTAATCATTTTGTGACACAGCCAGGGAATCTCTAGCTTGAAACTTATTGGCCTCTTAGGCTATACCAACAGTTAACCAACTTTTCTATTAGACCTGTGCATTACTTTTAGTATATTCTTATTTAAGCTGTTCTTACAAACCAGATCTCTTCCGGTATTCTCCTGGAACTGAGAAGGTTTACTACTATTGCAGAAGAAAATATAGATCATTTTGAACATATGCTTAGTGTTTTTCTGGAATATTGTTAAATCTGTGTCCAGTAAACACTACCCCCCCCCCCCAATGTATAACAGCTGCATAAAATCCAGCAGGTTTTGACAGATAGCTAAATTCACTGGTCTAGTCATCTTCAAAATACTTCTTGTTCATCCCATCCAAAGTTAAAGAGAATTTTTACAGGATGCTTTCCTGTGGACTGGTGAAAGTTGAAAGGAAGTGAAAAGACACAACAATTTTTGCCCTAACATATCCCATATACCATAAATAGGAACAGTAGTATTTTCTGGCAGCATGCTTGTGGCCAGATAGGGAATCACTTGTTGGGTAGGCACACTGTGTTGGCATTTATATTGGTGCCATCTCAGAAACTGGGGCATAACATTTGGACATCAGAAAGCCCTCATAGACCTCTAGTCATGTTCTAGACCAGCGATGGTGAACCTTTTTTGGCTCACGTGCCATAAGGGGGGGGAGCGCAGGGGGGGGTTGTGTGTGGGCTTGCCATACCCATAATGCAACACGCAACCTCCCACTGTGCATGCACATATGAGAGGGCTCCCCCCCAATTTTTGCATGGTTTTTTCGTCCTCCCCAGGCTCCAGTAGCTTTATAGGAGCCTAATGGGGGCGAAAACAGCCTCCCCCATCCCCCCGGAGGCCCTCTGGAGGCTTCAGGGACCTTCAGGAGGCTTCCCTGAAGCCTCCAGAGGACTAAAAAGGACCCTATGAGCAAACTGGAAGTCCTGGTTTGCTCATAGGATACTTTTTAGTCTCCGGAGCCTTCAGGGAAGCCTCCTAAAGGTCCCTGAAGCCTCCAGAGGGCTTAAACCAACCCTACAAGCAAACCGGAAGTCCATTCCCTAACTTCCGGTTTGCCCATAGGGCCATTTTTTTGTACTCCGTTTGTACTCCGTAGGCTTCAGGGAAGCTCCTGAAGCCTCCAGATGGTCTCGGGGTGGGGGGAGGCTGTTTTCGCCATAGGTTCGCCATCCTGGTTCTAGACCATGAATCTCTGAGCAGTAGAATTCTGGGAATGAATCAGCAGCTTTAAATTAAATATCTCTTTCTTTCTCTGTTGCTCTCAACTCTCCTGATATGTGCTCAAGTTTTGATGAAGAAAGCCAGTTTGTCCAAAGCTCCATAGAACCACTCACTCATTGGAGTGATGTCAGCATAGATGGCAACAAATTGGAGAGTCCGTGTTCTGAGGAAGATGACCATCAACCAACAGGACTGCTACAGGCTGGTTCCA
The DNA here is from genome assembly GCF_009769535.1 of Thamnophis elegans. Lineage (NCBI taxonomy): Eukaryota > Metazoa > Chordata > Lepidosauria > Squamata > Natricidae > Thamnophis > Thamnophis elegans. The sequence goes on from NC_045558.1 coordinate 101,865,662, forward strand.
CAGCATCAAATCACCACATCAATTAGCGAGAATAAAAAAGCCCATTCAGGATGTGCTTTGGAGCTCAGCATAAACTTTTGCCACTTAAGTTGAAAATTATTTGGATTATTAGAACTCCAGGCGGAAGTGTTTGGATTATTCCTAGTGGCTTGGGTGTGAAAAGCCTGGACCAGTGAACTGTTTGAACAATTAGAATTGAAGCATATGAATGCAGAAGTAGTTTTCCAGTATGCTTTTTTTCTGCTCTTCCACTTTGATCCTTCGTCTTCCTCAACTTTTTGTATATTTTGACAAATTATCCTGCATAGGAAAGTGCTCTGGCTTGTTGACTATGTTCTCTTCCCTCATCCTCCATGTCTATATCTGATAATGCTTGTTGCACAACCCCAGCTGCCTTTTGTAGGTGTATCAAAACTATTTGCCTGTAGTACAGCTTCTTTTTAAGATGGTGCCAGAAAGCCCACCTGTTTGCCATGAATGCCAAATCCACATCTGGGTTTTTTGGTAGATATACACAGCTGGGACAAAAGGCCAGACTCCCTCCCCAATTCATTATTGCTAGAGCTGCTAAGAGGAGCAAGTTATAAATATTCAAGGGAAATGAGGAATGACAATCTGTATTCTTCTTAGTTGTTAGGTGCACATCCTGGGAAGAGTCATTCTTGCTATATTTCATTGCTTTGACACAGCATATAATTTGACAAGGAGACAGTAATAAACCCCATCTTATATACTAAATAAAAATTATACTTGTCTGCCTAAGTCCTCTTATCAGTATCATTATTATAGTAGCAGCAAAACAGCAATTCCATAAGTCTAGGTATTTCAGTTTGCAGATTTCTTATTTGACTTGTTTGATCTTTGAGCAAAATATAAAATTGAAATCAACAGACTCGGAAGAGCCTGGAAGATCTGCAAGCGCCTGCTTGAGATGTTTCAGTCCCTTCCTTTTTCTTCCCTTCCCCCTGCATTTCCATACACTACACAATAGAAGCTAAATATCAGACCTCTGTTATCTCTCTCCCAGTTTTTGTCCTTTAAACTGGGCAGAGAAACACAAATTAGGCAATTTTTGCCACAAATAAATATTTATCCTATGGGCAGTGGTTTTTTTTTTTTGTTTAACTAAATTACTTGAGGGTTTTTTGTCTTCTTTGTGTTCTCTTGTGATGACAATCTCAACAAATGTACATGAAAACAGAACAATTATTATTTAAAAAGAACTAGTACATTGCTTATACCTCTCTTCCCACTCTTACCTTGTGATGGTTATTTTCAATTTGAATTTTGCTTTTATTATAGAACCCACAAAGGAACAATGCTTAAAGCTGTAGAAAAAACTAAGTAAAACAAATAAATAAAATAAAATGGTAAAAAATGGCAGGTTTTCACGTATGTGTGAAATATACAGTACACATACATCTATGCACAAGCCCATACAAACCATTTCACTGAATGGTTGCCATATTTTATAATTATCCATATCTAAACTAAGTCAGTAAGTGATTTGCTTGTAAAATATTAATCCTGTAGACTTCTAAATTGTTGGGACCATATATTTATTTTTCCAATGATGAAATCTTTTAATATAAACAGAGAATCTACTTTCTTTATATGCATAAGAGTATGGTTCAAAATGAACATCCGGAAATATTAAATCTTGTCTCAAAATTGACTTAATACATGTAACAGTTTCTTCCCCCGATGGAACCTTTATAGAACCCTGTATAAACATATATTTAATCAAAGCATTGATTTCACTGCTGTTCCCGTCATCTGAGGATTTACTCAAGCTTCTCCAATGTTTGTGATGAGGACCTGGGGAGAAAATGAATCACCTTTTCTTTCATGATTTTACAGTTTGTAGAGTAAGAATAAAGTAAACCCATACTAGAATTGCCTTTAGTTCATGTTTCTCAGTATGTGGGTCATCAAGAAAACTGCAACAGGTTGCAAAACGGTAATATTCAGCAGCAGTTTCCTCAGTTGTATCAATTGTCATAAAATTACAACATGCCAATCCTATGGTAAGTGCATTATTCTTACAAGAAATCCCTGAATTTATATTTTTTAAAAACCACGCTGTTCTCAAACCAACTATCTTTCTCACACCAAACTTGGTCCAAATTCATTTTGCCAGCCAAGAGTTGCCAAATGTTTGTTTTGACTTATTTGTAAAAATAAAGGGATATAAATAAATAACACATCCCACATTTCAACTATTCTTACATAGAGAAACATATAGTTGCATATGTACACATATATATGCCTCCCTTCTAGCAAAATATAGAAAACAAGGGTGATGGGGAAGATGTAGCCGATGTAAGAGGAAAAAAAGGATATGCTATGAAGAAAAGAAAAACAAAGTGTGATTCAAAATTAGATGAATTTGAAGAATCATAACCAAGGGAAAGAAAATAGAAAAGCTCCCTTTTCAGGCAGGATTAAATTCACCATGCAAATAGCCCTTTTCAAGCCTCAAGTAATCTTTGGGCTAAGCCATTAAAAACAGGGATGTGATATCTTATCTAATGGGTGCATTTAGGCTAATTCTTTGTTTTCAATCACATCTGTTATCAGAGAAGGTAAAGTTGTATTACTGATAAACATTGCACCTTTCATTCCTGAAGACAAACAAAATACACTATTAGTTTCACCAAGGATTGTTTTGGACAGACACACCCACATCACACACAAATGAGTTGTTGTGCTACAGTAGATTGACTTGAAATAACTAAGATCCAATAGGCAATGCTATCTCTCCTTCCAATTCTAAAAAATGCAAATCTTTGCATTTGCTAGAGTGGCACCTTCAGTTAATGTGATTGAGGGGTGCCATATTCTTTTGATCTGGCCCTGATACTAAAGGAATTTTTTTCTCAGATGACTTTGTTACCTCAAAGTTGGAAAGTGTGTGATGGTCAAAATTAAAGCAACCATTAATTGGAGATACAAAAAATTGTATATCTTTCTGTTTCCTCTCTACCAAGGAAGATGTAACAGGGAATATTTATGTAGCAATTTTCACTTAAGAAAATTAAGAACTTATATAAGAACTTTGTAGGAGGTCACTCACTTCTGCCTTACAAAATGTAGTGGAGTTACTATAGATAAGGCCATTGGAGAGCTTTAATTAAGACAGTTTTCTACAGTGGACTTGCCCATTGCTTATGAAATAATAGATTTTGATATAGATGAAGATAGCATATGGGCCACAGCTGACTTTGCAGGCTTATTTTGTGTTTGAGACTAGGACCAGATAAGATTCTTGGTTAAATAGGCTTTTGGCTTGATGATGGACCAATGGAGTATAGACATCAAAATCTCAGTTAAGCAGGAAATCTATTTATACCTCTCTTAATTATATATGTATGTGTGTATGTGTGTGTGTATTGGTGTTTATCTATATATATTGGAAGGCTTTCTAAATCTGTTCTCTCAAGGTGCTGGACTACAAACAATGAAATTTCTAACCAGCATACCAGCTGGGAATTTGGGGAAACATAGTTCCAATATGTATTGTTTTAACTGTATGGAATTGGTGGAATGAATTTTTCTCATGTCCTTCCAGTACCATAAAACCCCCAAGGACCCATGCATGAAGTATCTTGTGGGGTTGTGTTAGAAGGATATGTACAAAACAATACTGAAATGTGTAACTCAATATGTTTTTAAAGAATTTGGGTGTGATTCTGGTTGTCAACCTCCTCAGATTGCAGTTCTACATTTCAGGGGCATTTTGGACCTCTGTCGCATAATGGATTAAACCAAGCACACAGGTGGAGGGCAAGGGAAGAGGACTTTGAAACCTATGGAGGAACATTCTCAAAATGTCAAAAGAAGTTCACTTTAAAGAAAAACTCAAAAGAGAACAAGCCTCTTTCACTAGCCAGATGCTCACTAATGACAGCTACTCTGCTGATTGGCCAGGCTGCCTCATGAATATTGATGGGAACGCATGATCCAAATGGCACAGCTGTGCAACCACCTGCCTTTGCCAGCTTAGCTTTCGAAGCTTCCAGAGAGTAGCTTGGAGCTTTTGGGAGACTTGATTTCCCATCTTGAAAACTCTGCACCAATCTTCTTGTCCTCTTTTGAGTGAAGTTCTCCTTTCTTTTCCAGTTAGGAGAGATGTAAAGAGATGATAACCAGAGGAGTCAATGCAATTTAAGCAGAGTTTTACTTTTATCCAAGTTCAGTTTTTATATTTATTTCCAGTATGAGATATTATATAGAGTCAGACATATAAAAAGATGATTGCCTTTATTCAACTAGCAGTTGACTTGCTCCAAACTGTGTGGACTATTTCTTCTAGTACATGCTTCAAAATGAAATAACAAGCGATGGAGGCACATAAGGTAGTACTAATCTCAAGCTGCAAGTGTTAATGTTTATGTTTGACTATTCCCATTTGTTTTTTTTAAAGCAGCTACGGTATACTATATAATGATCGCAAGTATAAATCTAACATAGCAAGGCAAAGACTCTGTTAGGAGGGCTGTGTTCAGTTTGATATTTTCTCTATCGGAGTTCTTGTCTAATGCAAGAAAGTGTAATACAGTGCAGCCCAGCTGTAGGTTCTAGTTCAGAATTTCTACTCCTCCCTGTTATCCAATGGCTCATAATGTCTCCAGGTTATCACAATGCAATGGAAGCCAGGAGAGAAGAGAGCCCTATAGGTACTTTAAGAATGAGTTAGATGAATTCACATGTCCATTACTATTAAAGTGGGCCAATAAGTGGTGTAATTAGAACCTGCCTCTCAGAACACCAATTTTTTTAATGTCAAAGATGTTCAATTCTTTCCTAATCTGTTGATTTTCATTTGAATCAGGATTGCACCCTCATAATGCTGCTTTGGAATCACAATGCTAATATCTTCCAGAAGCATTGGCCAGCTGCAACTGTGTTATCTGATTTTAAAATAATGCTATATATGCTCTGTATTAAAGTCAGGGGAATTTTTCCCTTACAGTTGGGAGCTGGCTAGAATCCCCCTATAAATAGTCTGAGCTAGCTAGAAAGTCTTTCTTTTTAATTTTGCTCAGAGAAATGACAACATGACTCTACTGTGCTTGGACAAGGCTTTGTTAGCCTGACCTATCACAAAGAATCCTAGGAGCAAGGTTCAGTCATGCTGAGCTTCTGAAATGCTCATCCTTGGAATATGTCATTCAATATGCAAAAAAGAAAATCTCCAAGTCTTCTTAACTTCCAGTCATATACAAATTCTGGAAGTTTAAATTTTACCTCTCAGTAGCTGTGCAAACAAGTCCTGTTAAAATACCACTGACTGAACATATGCAGAATTATAATCTCTATTACTTTTAGAAATCACATAGTACAAATGTGTGGCATTTCATGAGTTAAAAAGAAAAAAAAACACGATTCCCTGCTGGAGTAAGAGCAATATCAACATCTGCATGCTTTATTTTTAGATTTAAGCTGATTTAATCTTCCTGCTGCCCTGGGATCCATTTATTAGGCTCCCTGCAAAGGACTAATGGCTTGGCAGTTCTTTTATTCATAATGAGTTCTTAGCTCAAGTGCTGGTCCATCTTTCCCCTTTTTAGGCCTTTACTTGATCATACGCAGTTCCAAATTTCAGAGACAGAAAATGACAGCTTGGAGCCGAGAATCTTCTTTGAATCGTTGATTATGTAAGGAAAGAGGAAATAAGAATTGCACATGCTCAGGTGATTCTCAGTTCAGCTGGGTTCTTCTAAGAGAAACTGTTGGAAGGATGCTCCATATCTGAAGGCCGGTTTGCTTCATTCATTCCTACTTCAAAAGGTGTACTTCCTACTTCATTGAAGAGTCGCCTCTTCCTGACTGTTCATTCCAAACTATAATTTTCTGGGTGTGTGAAGATAACACCCCCAACACCCCCCCCCAAATAACAAGCTGGTGGCTGGATCTAGTGTTGGAGACATGAACCTCTCCCCCAGCTTGTTTCTTTCTCTCTTTTTCCCCTGCTGTTGGCTGGATTTCTGACAGAGCATCATTAAGGCTCCCCAAGTCTCTCTGCCTTCTGCTCCATTCCAAGTTTCTCTTGGCAGTCGTTTGCCCTTTTGTTGTTGTTGTTGTTTTAAAATAGAGAAAGTGATTTCTGCTGCGCCTGCCAGCAGCCTGGAATTTCAGGGTGGTGATTAGGGGGGAGAAAGGGGGAAAAGAGAGGGAAAGAAGGAGGGAGGTTGAGTGCTGTGCTATAACAGGCTCATTAAGCTCAGAGTGGCAGGGTGGCAGCTGTGGATCGAGATGTGGGCAGCCATCTGAGACGCCGAGAGAAAAAGAGATGCGTCTCTCCATCAAGGCCTGGACATGAATCCTGTGCTTTGATGCTCTATGGGCAACCCCTGCCAGGGAGTGAGGGAAACCCATCAGACTTGGTTTGAACCAAGATTTCAGTCAGAACTTTCCTGCACCAGAATCTGCCACAGCTCACCTGGGTTGGGATGTTTTCATTTGATGTTTTCTTTGACAACATTTTGTTTCATGTTTTGCCTTTTTGTAATATCAACCTCTGCTCTTTGGGTCTGAGATGCTAATGCAGAGCTGAGCCCAGCTGATAGCATCAAATGCATCCTTCTGAAAGTTTAGGTGCATCACAGAGGAATCTCTAAAAACGGTTACTCAGTTGCAACACAAAGGGGCAAATTAATAAATGCATCATTATAGAATAATTAATTCATATTTAATGTAAATAAGTCAAATATTTTCAGTTCTGGGTAAACTGGCATGTTTTTGGCATGCAACCCTACTTTAAAATAAAATTTGCTGGGAACACAGATACTTAAACCTTAAATGTGAATGTGGCACTTCCCCCCACAGAGGCCACTAAGGTTGCAAAATAATGAAGATTCCACTCAGCATGTGCAGAGTGCATTTCTTTCATGGCCAGATATATATAGTCTGGGACCCAGAGAAAGAGTTTTCAAGCTCAGGAATATGCTTTTCAAAGAAAGATATTTTTATAGGTTTTTTAATTGCTTTTGTAACTGGGATATACTGGTATATAGAAAATAGCTACCACAGTCCATTTTTATACTAAGAAATCCAAGCTCCAAATACTTGGAATGGTCTCTCAGAGACCCATTCCACTTTCAAGGGAAATTATCTATTCTTCAGTCATGTCCTAATATATCATTATGTAATTTCCCAAGGAAATGAAATTCCCTTTCCAAATAGGTTGCAATTCTAGAAATAAAAATGTTAATTTATAAATTTTATTAATGATTAGTCTCTACTGAGGTCCTTCATTAAGGCTAAGAGTAGAATGTTGCCTTGAGGTGGCTTGAACGACCTTGCTGGATTATTGTAAGGATTACTAAACTGCTTTAAACGTGTTAATGTTTAATTGCAATCAGAGATCAATAGACATACACAGGGTTATACTCTTTGGTGTTCTCATTTCCAGTCAGTAGCAACCAATTATAAGTTATATTGCATTGGAGAAACCTGGCAGATTATTTTACCAATAGGAGAACTAGACTTTACTTAACCCCATCAGTCAATATTCATCTGGAAGTTTGTGGACCGATTATCTGAATGGACATAGGTCTCCTTATATTAGTGAGAGAAACAAAAGCCACCAAACTGCCAGCTTGGTCTTGTTAAGATTCCTCTTATGCCAAGTATTCGTTCTGAAGCAGGAAAAAATTAGGGGCATAAGGCCTGGAAAGTATGTTTCTGCAATTTTTCTTGAAACTCTTTTCCTGTTGGATATCATTAACATATTTTGTAAAGAGAATCTTACTGGAGTTTGAGCATAGCTACTGTCATAGGGTGATCTCAAAGGGATTAAAATAGTCCATTGTAGTGTGTATATAAAATGGGGTGGGGTGGGACAAAGTGAGATGGCTTTAATTCTTGGCCAATTACATCCTTCCTGTTTTTTTTGTCTTTGACAAAACAGAAATATAGAGAATAAAAGAAATCTGGACTCATTTCTCACATCAACCATGAACTTGCTTGATCAGGGTTGGAAAACCTGTGGCCCTTGGTCTAATTTCCAAATTCCATTATGAGTAATCAGTTCAGACCTCTGGCAATAGCCATCTGTCTCTCCCTGGCAACTGTCTAAGTGGGGAGAAAAAGGACAAGTGGGGAGGAGGGAATAGCAAAAGTCAAAAGGGGAAAGGAAGGAAATTCCTTGTCAGCTTTAGTCCTGGCAGAGTTCTGTAATTGGAAAGTGACTCTTAATCGAAATGGGTTTTCCATTTCCTCATCAGAGGCTTTAAGATGACAAGGCCATCAGGTTGGGGCAAAAATCTCGGTCCCAGACTCTATAGAATAATAAAGACCTCACCTCCAACTCATCAGGGTTGATTGGCTATGGTTTGATGTAAGAGATAATTTTAAGTTTACTCCAAAGTTACTCAATTACTAAAATAAGTTTCCTTCCCTTCCAACCATAGTTGCCCTTTTGCACTTGCAATATGAGAACAATAATCTAACTACCCTGTAAAACTGGTATAAGGATTAATTAATGAGAAGCACTTTGAAGGCTCTAATGGGCCCATGGAACCAAGCAATGCTGCCATTCAAATCCAAGTTCTGACTTTGGAACCTGTGAGATATTTAAAGTACAGCTGTGCAAGTACAGCCAAAATGAAGAGGAAATGTTATTTTAAATGCTTTTTCTTCAGGGTTTGGAGAGTGGAGATTGTTTGGAATCCTTTAAGCTAGAGTGTCAAACTGTCATGGCATCATCACATGATGTATTGTGACTTTGACAGCCCTGCTTTAAGCAACATCAAGACAGGTTATTCTTGCATTGAAAGGCATACTGAGGGACTGGGAGAGTATTAGATCCAACAGATCCATGACTCTCCACCAGCACATTTCCTTTGCCTTTTAGTGCCTTCCAGCATGCTGAATTTGGAAGCTGAAAAGGAGGAGACAATGGGTGATATACTTTTCCTGTCCTAAGATCAGAATCCCTTGAAGTCAGATATTTTTTCTAGGGAAAATGCAAGAAAAAAAATTATGGGTGAAATCAATTGTATCCTTAAATATTCTTGAATATTATCAGAATGGAAATTGTGTAGAGGGCAGAATCCTGTGATCATCTACTTCCCTTTACTGGAAGCTATTGAGAATCAAGGCAGCTCAGCATTCATATTCTTTTATCACTTTGAGGCAGTCCTTTCCAACTGGGTGGCCTCCTGATGTGTCAGGACCAATACACCGGCAAGACACCAGTTGGAAAATGGGGAATGTAGCAGCATGTAGAGTGGAATATGGCATATTTGCACTGTATGCACAAGAAGATATTAACACATAGTTAGTTTATTTTGGAAATAGGAAATTTTGTTCCAAGTTGGAATAAACTGGGACAACTCCCCCATTTATTTCAGTAGTATCAGTGCAGGAAAACTTCTCAGGGCACCATGACCTTTATTTTTTCCTCTGCTGGGAACACAGTTGTGAAAGAGAGCAAACAATTTGTGGCAAGCAGTGATCCCTGCTTCCTATGAGCTGAGAGGTTCAAATATGTCTTCCCAATTAAAGCACATCTGTTCAAAATGAACTGGAGAGGGCTGCTGCTGGTAGAGCTGCTGTCTCTTTAAAGAGCCCTTGTAGTGACTGATGAGGGTTAGAGAGAGAGAGTGAGAGAGAGAGAGAGCCCAGCAGGTCCTGATGAAACACTCATCGCACAGCTAGAAAATGACTGTAATTATGAGTTGGTCCCTGCAGAAGAATGAACTCCAAGTTTGCTAATAACCCCGCCAGGTGCTTCTCTCTCTCTCCATGCCCAAGTGGTCTCAGTAACAGCAAAACGTGGCTTGCAGAAAGTGCAGGCAAAGTCTTGTAATGCAGGGTAAGTCCATTTCAGCCATTCCTTTAGGAGAATGGAATAATTTGGCCCACAATGTCATGACTAGGTTTACATAAACCAGAACTTAAGAATAATCATAACATTTCAGACCCAAATAACAACCCAGCCCAGTGCCCTGTTTCTCAACTGACCAGACAAATGTCTCAGGTAAGACATAGACCCTTCTAGCGACATGGGGGATGTTGGCCAAGCATTTCATTCTCAAAGACACATTCTCATTGCATGTGTACAATATTTTTAACACTATAAAGACTTTTTATAGATGAATCTGCCTTAAAAATTTTTTTTTACTAAACAAATGACCATAAAATATAATATCACTAGATTGCACAAGCTGATCATTCAATGATGGCTAACCCTAAAAACAATTATCTTTGATTTAGGACTAATTAATGATCAACGTTTTGATGGCACTGAAAAAAATAACTCACAACTGGTCTTTGCACTTATGACAGTTGCAGCATCCGCAGAACCTATGATGACAATTTGGGGGCTTCGCAACTGACAAGTATTTATGAGACTTCTTGGCATTTTTAGCATGAAAAGTAAGATTGAAATTGCAAAGTATCTCACTCATCAGGACATACACTCTGACTTTTATTAGGCTTTCTACTTATTGTTCTGTTTGGGTCTACTTTACAGTAACTATCTAAATATATGACTACTTAGTAATTACAATATCTCCAAGGAACACTGGACATTTTATCTGAGGCTAACCTGAAGAAATATTTGTAAAACTATATGTCTATTCGAGTATTCTAGATTGTATTCTAGTATTACCTCTGTGTGTTTAAATTATAAATGCTGCTGCTTATTGCAAGTGTGATTCATCTCATGCACAAGAGAAAGGAGAAACCTCAATGCTGAAGTTACACACATTTTTAGAAAAAGTGCAGAGCAGAATAATAGTGATATGAGTGTCTATGGGATTCAGACTGTTGCAGGGAAGGGAAGAAGTTAAGAGAACATAAGTATCACTTCATCTGAATCAAATATGGCAGTACATGGATTTAAGCATTACTTTCCAAACTCAGGCTCTGGGCATTTGTGAAGATTCTGAATCATCCAGGTCATAGTTGTCTCAAAGGTGCTTTTTTTCAAAAGGCAAATGGACTGCTTTTTCCTTGAAGAACAAAACATTTTTTGCTTCTCAACCAAGAAACTTAATCTGTTGTGAAAGGGGGAGGGGGGGGGAAAGGATAGGTACTGATGGTAGAGACTGGATGGAGGGGGGATAGAAGGATAGTTTCTGACCTGATGGTGGTAGTTCCTATCATGCACCTATCATCCATCTATCCATGTGTCCATCTGTCTGTCTCTCTATCATTTCGCCATCCTCCTTCTACCTTTATCATTTATCTATCATCTATGTATCTCTGCTGATTAATAACTTTGGTTAATATTTGAGTTTAACAAATATGCTTGAGCTGCTCCTTTCAGTGTCAACCGAGCCACTAAGAATGCAAATTTGCACATGGGCCAGGTACAAATTCGCCATGCATTTCAACTAACTTATGGAAACTATACTTAGTTTGCAGATTTTTGTATTTTGTTTACTGCATTTGTTAACATAGAACTCAAAAATACAGTACTGTATTTAGTATTTGTTTGTTAATTATTTTCCAGGTACCACGATCCCTGGGGAGTGTTGAATTCCCCCCCCCCCCATTCTTTCCCAGTGGGAATTCAGATACCTTAGCTGAGCAGTTAGCTACTGCCATCTTGTGGCTTTCATGACCTATATACCTGGAATACAGAGGCAGGCCAGCTAGGGAGTTCTCTATGTGACAGATACTTTTCACTCCCATAACTGTGTTTTCCCCATTCAAATGCAGTTCAATAAAATGCATATTTCCAGATTCAAAATTAGACAGGGAAGGAACTATCCCCTTCATAATCTCAGTTGTCACAGAATAGCACCCATGGTTACTGCAACAAGGGGTTTCCACAGTCCCCATTGTGCTAGACCCTGTGTTTCCAGACTGCAACTGCAGAGCTTTCTCTGTGTCCCCAGCTGAACTGCACAATGTGCCTTCGTAAAACAAGAAAGACTACCATATATCTAGATGTAGGCAGGGAAAAATACCTAAGGCATCTGTAACCTATTTAGATCCTGCATTCATGCATAACAATGTGTTGACTTAGAGTTAGAATGGGAAAATTAGAGGTAACAGTGAAGAACAGTAGTGTCTTTGGGCACATAGTATATATCTTTTATTACCAAATACGTGCAGCTAATCTTTACCCATAATGGTTGGATTCCCACGCACAGTCTATGACTTCTAAACAAACTGGGAATCCCAAATTTCCAGTTTTAGAAAATAAACTTGATAGAAACTGGCTGAATTATATTTTGCATTCGGCCAGATTACTTTGGGGTTTCATTTGAATTTGGAATAAAAACAGAACACTTAACAAAATTATATTTTTGTCCAAGCATTTACTTATTTATTAATCTAGCAATTAAAAAAGAAGCAATGGATTGTCACATCCATTGATGATGTTTTCCTTCACTGTTTGCCTCAAATTGTATATACCACAGTTTGTTCAACCATCTTACCTTGAATTCGCAATTATGAGTTGCAGATCTGGAAGATCCATTAGATGACATAAAACAGGGGTCCCCAACCTGTGGGCCATGGACCACTACTGGCTGTGGCCTATTCGCAACTGAGCTGCATGGTGGGACTACAGCATGCATGTAGTTCCACTCACACCAATAGCAGGCGCTGGTGCTCACAGCCCCATTTGTGCAATTATTGGTATTGGTATTTATTTGATTTGTAAGCCGCCCTATTCCCCGAAGGGACTCAGGGCGGCTGAACAAAAACCAGGGGAAGGGGAAAAACAAATACAGAAAGTAAGACAAACAAGACAGTGATACAACAATTTAAAAAAGCACAGCAAGCACAGCAAATTTGAGTGGGGGGGGGGGGAACTCAACCCAGGCTTGCTGGGACAGCCAGGCCTTAACGGCTGTCTGGAGGGCCTGAAGGGTGGCGAGGGTCCGAATCTCCACGAGGAACTCATTCCAAAGGGCCGGAGCAGCCACAGAGAAGGCCCTCCTCCGAGTGGTCGACAGCCGGCATTGGCCGGCAGATGGAATTCGGAGGAGGCCTAATCTTTGGGATATAATGGGTCTATGGGAGGTAATTGGCAGGAGGCGGTCTCTCAAGTACCCAGGTCCAATACCATGTAGGGCTTTATAAGTAATAACTAGCACCTTGAAGCGTATCCGGAGACCAATAGGCAACCAGTGCAGCTCGCGGAGGATAGATGTGACGTGGGTGTACTGTGGCGCACCCACAATCGCTCGCGCAGCTGCATTTTGGACCAGCTGAAGTCTCCGAACACTCTTCAAGGGCTGCCCCATGTAGAGCGCATTGCAGTAGTCCAGTCTTGAGGTCACAAGGGCATGAGTGACTGTTGTAAGATCCTCCCGGTTCAGGTAGGGACGCAATTGGTGCACCAGGCGAACCTGGGCAAATGCCCCCCTGGTCACAGCCGACAAATGGTGACCTAAGGTCAGCTGTGGGTCCAGGAGGACTCCCAAATTGCAAACCCTGTCTGAGGGGCGTATAATTTCACCCCCCAGCCTGAGAGATGGAATACCTTGCCAATTTGTGGGAGGAAAAAACACAAGTCACTCGGTCTTGTCAGGGTTGAGAGCCAGCTTGCTAACCCCCATCCAGACCCTCACATCCTCCAGGCACTGACACATCACGTCAACTGCTTCACTGAGCTGGCACGGGGCGGACAGATACAATTGAGTATCATCCGCATACTGGTGGTATTTTATCCTGTGCCGTCAGATGATCTCTCCCAGCAGCTTCATGTAAATGTTGAACAGGAGGGGGGACAGGACCGACCCCTGCGGCACCCCATAGTTAAGGGGCCTAGGGGTCGACCTCTGTCTTCCAACCAACACCGACTGCGACCTGCCCGAGAGGTAGGAGAACCACCGAAAAACGGTGCCTCCCAACCCCACCTCTCGCAACCGCCGCAGAAGGATACCATGGTCGATGGTATTGAAGGCCGCTAAGAGGTCCAGGAGCACCAGAACGGAGGCCTGGCCCCCGTCTCTGGCTCTCCAGAGATCATCGGTCAGTGCGACCAAAGCAGTTTCCGTGCTGTAGCCAGGCCTGAAACCAGATTGGAAGGCGTCTAGATAATCGGCTTCTTCCAAGGACCACCAGAGCTGAGAGGCCACCACTTTCTCAACAACCTTCCCTACAAAGGGGAGGTTGGAGACTGGACGGTAGTTATTTAAAACGGCTGGATCCAAGGACGGTCTCTTCAGTAGGGGTCTCACCACCGCCTCCCTTAACGGGGGGGGGGAAAGGACCCTTCTTGGAGAAACACGATCACTATCGCCTGGATCCAGCCCCGTGTCACCTCCCTGCTGCTCGCGACCAGCCAGGAGGGACATGGGTCCACTACACATGTGGAGGCACTCACTGCTCCGATGGCCTTGTCCACTTCCTCAGGAGTAACAGACTGGAAATCAATTCAACAATGTCACTCAAGACCCTCCCCGTTACCTCGGCTGGCTCTGCGCAATTGGAGTCCAGGTTTGCCCGAAGCTGAGCCACTTTATCCGCGAGAAATTGGATGAACTCCTCAGCTTTACCTTGTAAAGGAGTGCCCGAATCCCTCCCTTTAAGGAGGGAATGGGCTATCCTAAACAAGGCGGCTGGGCGAGACTCAGCGGAAGCTATCAGAGCGGCAATATGAGTTCTTTTTGACGTCCGAATTGCCCGGAGGTAGGCTCTGATGCAGGATTTTAATAGTGCTCAGTCTGACTCGGACTTACTGGATCTCCAGTGGCGCTCTAGGCATCTCTTTTGGCGCTTCATCTCCCGGAGTTCCTCAGTAAACCAAGGAGCCCTCCTGGATCCACTGCCTCGGATCGGCCGTAAAGGCGCAATCTGGTTAAGGGCCCCTGCCGCCACCGAGTTCCAAGCAGCGACCAACGTCCCCACCGGATCGCAGGCGAGAGTATCAGGTATAACACCAAGCGCCGTCTGAAAGCCCATAGGGTCCATAAGGCGCCTGGGTTGGAACCACCTAATCGGTTCCTCCTCCCTACAGTGGGGGATCGGCCTCTGAAAGTCAAGCCTCAGTAGGCAGTGGTCCAACCACGAGAGGGGCAAGATCTCAATACCCCTCAGACCAAGATTGCAATTCCACTGCTCCGAGAGGAATACGAGGTCAAGTGTGTGACCCGCCGAGTGAGTCGGATCCCGAATTACTTGGGTCAAGCCTATGGCTGTCATGGAAGCCATCAACTCCTGTGCCCCATCAGAGTGCTCGCCAAGCAAAGGCAAGTTGAAATCCCCCAGCAGCATAAGCCTGGGGAACTCAACTGCCAGCTCGGCTACTGACTCGAGGAGCGAGTGGAGAGCTGCTGCAACGCTGTTGGAAGGCAGGTATGTTAGCAGAAAGCCCACTTGACCCCCAGGGTCCAACCTCACCAGCAAGGACTCACACCCGACAAGCTCCGGAGCAGGGATCCTACGAGGAACTAAAGACTCTCGGATAACCACGGCCACTCCCCCACCCCTTCCCTGTGGTCGCGGCTGGTGAAGCATCTGAAAACCCTCTGGGCACATCTCGGTGAGGGGGACTCCTCCCTCCGGGCCCAGCCAGGTTTCAGTAATACATGCCAGGTCTGCCCCCTCGTCTAAAATTAAGTCCCGGACGAGGGGAGCCTTGTGAACCACAGACCTGGCATTTAGCAACAGCAGCCTGAGACCAGGGCCCTGACTACTCGCGCCATCTGGCCTTGGAGTGGGACTAATAGGGCTGGAAGGAGGGATCTCTGTAACATAGCGAACCCTCCTTCCCCGGTAATGGCTTGCCCCAAAGTCCCCGCCATATCTGCCCCTCCCAGTTAAGACCGTAACACTCCGGCCCACTTCCGTGTCCATAGGCCCCCCACCCTCCCCCAGGGCTATCGACATCCCTGGCAAGCCCTTCGAACCATACATTCTAAGGCTGGGGATTAAACCAGCCCCCCCCAACACTTCTGCAAAGCACTCAGTGTAGGAGGTACCCGGTTGTAGTCCCAGCCTTCTCAAACGTACTCACTCATCCAAACAAACACTCCCCCACGACAATTTAAAAAACACAAATACAGTTATATGATAAAAGTGGGTACATACATACATCACAGTCACACCTCAAGCACTCACCATACGTTAAAATGCACAGAGCACTGCGATAGTGCAATATCAAACAATGATGTAAAAGTGGAGAGAGAACTGCTCCGCTCTTCCCTCTCTTCTATGTCCCGGAGAGACGTCCACGGCTACCAGACCAAAAGTCGATAGTGTACAGGGTAGCCGTACGTGGGAAAGGGTAAGGCATGAAAATCTGATGTTCATAAGTAGCAACCGGTCAGTCTCACCCCTCTTAGAGTCCAAAAGAAGGTCAGCGCACCACATGCACAAAAGTTTCTTTCCTGATATTAAGTCTGGGGGGGCCAAAGTCTGAAACTGGCCTGAGCCGCTCTAGGCGGGGGGGGGGGGAGAGCGCTGATTTTTCCGAAACCAAGTCCTCACCCTTGCAGCCGCCATCCTCTATCGCTCCTAATCCCAACCCACCCCCAACCCTACTCCTAAACCTAATCACTAATCTAAACTAATCTAACACTAACCTAACACTAACCTACACCCTAACCCCACCCAATCTTAGCCCAACACCAGCCTAATCTAATACTAATCCTACATTAACCCAGCCCTAGCCCTAACTCCATCTCAAGCCCCGACCCTAGCCCTAATCCCTGCCATTCAGTCCCTCCCCCCCCCGGGTGCAACCAGCCGTTGCCCTCGTAACTATTTCTAAATTATATCTAACTATCTAACTATACCTATGCCTATAACTAACTATATCTATCTCTTATCTAAACCTATCTAATTAACCAGAGCAATGGCAGGCGGCAGGTGGGCGTGGGAGAGCAGATGTTACAGGCAGGACATCGGACACAGGCCAGGTAGAGAAGAGACAGAGCGGCTAGAGAGATAGTAAAGGCTTCCTGATGGCTAGGGAGGGAGACAAAGGAGTAATGCCTGGAGGCGGCTATGATGACATGGAGGCCAGAAGTTGGAAAAAAAAGGGGGGGCAATTAGCGCAACAAAGGCTTCTCCCTTGCATGAGTGGAGTTGCATGTGCATGCATGCTGGACCACTACTAATGCAGCCCAGTTCCCCTCTCCTCCTCCAGCTGAGCCACCAAGCTACCTTTTCCCGATGCTCCAAAAGCAGAGATGTGAGAGCAGAAGTTGAAGGGATGAGTGCACCCTGCTCAGCTTCGCTGATTCATGGAGGCTGCCTGCACAAGACACCCAATCTACTTTTGAAGGGTCAGGCAGCCTCAGTGAATCTCAAGGAAGATGAGACCACGCTCCTAGACGCTTCTCTGTGCCAAAAGCTTTTATAAATGGATGAAAGGCTTTGAGGGAGCAATTTTGTGCTACTTCAGGTCTTCTGTCCCTTTGCAAAACTTTTGGCATGGAGAAGCCTGAAGGAGCTGAGACCACCCCAAAGAGAAGACCCCAAAGCCTTCTCTCTCATGCAAATGGAACTGTGTGCCAGCCCCCGCTCATGCAGCTCTGTTCCCCTTTACCTCCACAGCCAAGCCACCAGACTACAAAGATGGGGAACTGCTGACATAAAAGATATACAGAAAAAGTCAACTCTTTGCTTCCATCTAGTGATGATTCAGATTTTTATAGCCCACTTCTGCTAGGCCTGAGGGTTTGATCTGCTTGGGTGGACATCAGAAGTAACCATGTCTGCTGGAGAGAGAAAAAATATCTCTTTGGATATGTATGTATATATGAGAGAAAGCATGATGTATGTGCATAAATTCTGGTTGGCCAATCAGCTGTTCTAGCGGTGGGGATCGCCGCCACCTATCGCCACCCATTCACCGCCGTCTGTTTGCCATTGTTTGCCGTGATAGGTGGCAAATGGGTGGTGGTAAATGGGCAGCAGTGATCCCCGCTGCCTACAATAGATGATCAGTGCTGCACCAACCCCCTCCCCCCACCGCAATATTTGCTCTATAAGATGCACAGACATTTCCACCCACTTTTTTGGGGGGAGGGAGGAAGGTGTGTCTTATAGTCTTATAGAATTTACCAGCTATGGTCACATTCTGAAATTCCTTATCAAGAGAGATTGATTTTCTTTATTTCAGTATTTTTCAAACCTGGCAGGTTTAAGACATGTGGACCTTAGCTCCCAGAATTCTCCAGCCAGCATGAAATACATAAAATTCATATATAAAATTCCAAAGTATGCTGCTAGGGAATTGTGGACATTGAAATTGACTTATCTTAAAGTTTCCAAGTTTGAAAAATACTTCACTTTTATATAAATTGATGTTTCACCCATTTAATTCCTTTATTTTTTTCTGCTGTGCTATGTTTGTAACTTGCATTTTAATGTTAATATTATTTTAACTATGCTCCCATTTTATTTTTATCTATAGTTAAATTATTTAAATTATTTAAAAATTAAAATTTAAAATCATTTTTTAATGTTACACTTTTATTTTGAATTTTATTGTTGTTATCTTAGATACATTTATAGAAAGATAAGAGTGTAAAACTGAATAATAAACTGCATAAGGACTAACAACATTTTTAAAAAATAGTTAAAGAACTGTGTATTATCAACAATTACATCCAATTTTACGAGCAGGAAAACGTTGACTAAAGTTTTATTCTAAAGATTCTGTTGAATTTTTTTAAAACCAAACATACAACCAAGCAGATTCCCTTTAAACTTTTTTTGTACTGATATTTATTGAAAATGACCCTGAACATTTCTCTGATCTGAATTAAATTTCTTCCTTTTCAGCCATTTTATTTGGGTATTTTATTCTAATAATTATATTTACTGCTGGTGTGTTGTGGCCCTTGGCTACAATAAAAATTGACCAGCTGATTAAAAAGCAACACTTCAGCATAATAAACACATTCCAGTCAGAAAGTGACAGTAGTATTTATTCTGGAATATCAGCAAGATATACTTTATTATTTTTGATAGTTCTGAGAAAACATACTCTTCCTTCCAAAATGATCATGACAAATCAGAAGTACAGTAAACAGCCTGATGACTGTAGCCTGTGAATAAAATTCCAGGAGAATGAAAAAACACAACAGCTAAAGTTTAGGGGACCAAAGTGCTATATTTCTATATAAAGGGGGACAAAGGGGGATGATGGACTCAACTTCAGCAGGTGTGCATCTGTTTCTTATGAATAGCCAAGAAGTCCCAGTAATTATCTTCATCATGATGTCAAAGCAAAGAGATATGCACATAATCTAGGAATAAATGTAAAATCAATTTGAATATTCATTTGAGAAGAACAAATATATAATATGAAAAAGGAATTCATAACAGGTATGAATGGTCTTTCTCATACATTTATCCCATGACTAGTTAATGTTCACCCTGCATAAGTTTCTAACCCACATAGATCTGTTGTTTTTATGGAAAAAATATATCTATTTTTAAATATGTTTAGTGAAGGAACAACAGAACCTTGTTTTTAAAAAATAGACTAGCCCTTTCTTCATAAAAAATGTTTATCTAAGCATGAAAGGGAACTGCATACTAACAGTTATTTGTTATCGGTTTGATAGAAAATCACTGATTTTCTGAAAAGGGATTTTACTTAGCCTTGCTAGTTAATAGTTTCATTACCTTCTGCAGCTGGTGGGCAATTTTGCTAACTGCCCAGACCTTCTATACCCAATTTCTGGTTGCAGCAAACCTTGGATAAAATCTAGGTTTCATGGTCAGTCAGGACCGTTTTGTTTTGTATTTTAATGGCAGTTGAGGAGATGAGCATTGTTGTTATGGGTGAGCCAGTCCCAATATTGCACAGATTCTCTATGGTCATTCACCAGGTCTGCTGGAGATGTGGTGAAAGATCTAAAGTAAAATCTTGCATCTCCTTCATCCACTTGTGCTAGGCTAATGCTTATGTTCAGCTGATTCCTCTAGAACATTTTTATTGCATGCACAGATTCTGATCAAACTTTCCCATGTAGATGTAAATATAATTCTGAATATTGTAACATCGTCTCTGAAGTATAGACTAGCATGTCTGGAATGGTGGCTAAACCTTTCACTCTAGATACCCATCCATAGTCACCCAGCTCTGTCCCATTTTACATTAAAAATGAAGTTGGGGGGAGGGGTTCTTTTGGCAAGTGACTCTTAAGTGTAAGAGGAAATGAAACTGGAGAATTCACAAATTGTTGACCTTAAATTGTAAGCACAGAACCATCCACAGGCCTCATTGTTGATAATCTCTAAAATTTGGTGATGGGGGCAGTGCAAAGCATGTATCAACATTATTTTCTGCCATCTATAGCAGGGGTCCCCAACCCCCAGGCCGTGGCCCACTACTGGGCCTTAAGCCATTCTGAACTAGGCCAAAGAAATGACAGGCAAGCACATGTGCACGCTCCATTTGCTTGAGCTTTGAGCATGCGTGTCCACCACTCACATAAATGGAGTTGTGTGTGCGCACATGCTTACCCAGCTGCTCATGAGGAATCATTCCCTCTCCCCTTCCTGCTGGTCTGCAAAGCTGGAAAGATTGGGGAAACTGATCCATAGGACAGAAATAATGTACGTGAAAGCAGATATGAGGTAGACTCCTAAGGTAGTGATGTGAATTCTTAGGCTAGCAAATTGAGAACAGGGAGAAGAACTCATAATGTTATGCCCAATAGTCAATTCTATAGAACCTGTCCAGGAACATCACAGATCCCAATTGCCAGTATTAATCATAGTATCCCTGTCACAGCATATTCAATAACATTTTTAATGGACCTTTGAAACACAGTGGACTGCTATTCTTTATGTCTCCCTATTTTTTTTTAAAGAATTATTGCAGAGTCAATTATTCTGTCTTCAGGCCACAAAAATGCAACAAACCAATGTAACATAAAAACAAAAGGCACATGGTCATGTCACAATGCAAATCCTGCCTTTGTGAATTTGTATCCCAACATCTGACATGACTCATGTTTTGTCTCTTGCCCTCTTCCATCCACGGTGGACACTGATACTTCAGTGTCTCTTGGGACTTACTAGATTCTTTTCAGGTCTATCTCAATACTCAATGCTTTCTCCAAACATGGGGACTTTCTGACTCACTTCTGCAAAGAAAAGAGGCCAGAAGATGGAGCCAGAGACAATATTCCTCCTGGTTTAATTCAAACTGAAACTGAAAAACACTAAGAGGTTATGGCTTTTCCATGCTCAGATTCTGGCCTTCCCTCCTGGACTGGATAAAATTGTTCTTAATAATGCAACGCCAGAGAAGTCGAAGTTCAACTGAATTGTAGCTCACTAAAATTTAGGTCCAGAATTTCTTTTCAGTGCCAAGATCTGGAACTGGATTGTGCAATACAGTAAGGGTGAGTATGCTTCTGAGCATGGATAACATTCTTTCTTATCTATCAGCCTTTCCAGAATATCTGGAATTATGGCCTGAGCTGCCACTTCAGGGTAATCTTCAGCACTTGGTAAGTATACAATCCCCCTTCTAATCATGACTTAAGAGCTGTCTCTTGTAAAGCAATTGTAGGCATATCTGAATTTTCTAAGAAGACATATGTGATTAGGAATGTGATCAATCATTTATATTGAGCCAGTTTCTATTAGTGAAAATAGAGGCAAGCTTTTAGATTTACATGGTGCTCTTCACTAGGCCTGATTAATCAGGGTCAGTTCTTTAGTTGACAATCAATTTGCCCCTTCTAAGTAGAACAAGTATTTTTAAAAAGAAAGAAAGTGTTTTCTCTCAGTAGAGGAAGACAATGTTATTGTAACGCTCCACAGTATCTAAGGAATCTTGAAACCAGATTGTAGGCAGAAAACAGATGTATAACTGGCTAGCCTTAATTCATTAATTCCTTATCAAATGTCCACCATTCTAGGCCACTTCTTTTCTCTGGGTCATGTTTCTTACAAACATGGTTTACTATTAGCACCACCTCTTGGTAGTTATTAAAACATTATACTATGTCTTTCAAGTCTCTTAAGCGCTGTTCACTTTACTGTAAAGTACCTGAGGGAAGACTGAAAGCTGATGAAGCATTAATAGCTTTGGCAAGAGAATGTTTAGTAACCAGCTGAAGACAGAGGCATACTATTTACATTGCTGATACCAGAATGCAGAGGGAAAGCCCAAGTAGCTAACTTAATCATTCCTATATGTTCTACCGTCTACCTTCTATTTTGCCTTACTTTGAAAAAGATAAGGCAGCCACTACCCATTAAAAGATTTCAGATCCTATTACATGCTGCAAAGGAATGGTCATTCTACATATTACAAATACAGACCTACATTTAATATGTACTTTAAAAATTATGAACCACTGGAGACAGAGGTTGAAATTCAAGTGACACCACAACATAACTTATGAAGGAATCGTACTCAGTGGTCGAACACATGCTCTGCATCTAGAAAATCCAAATTCAGTCTTTATCTTAACCAAATTGAGCTAGAAAATTCTGGATAGCCACCACCAGGCAATATATTATATATAATATATTGGTCTAATCGGTTTAGGGATGCTGTTATATAGTAATCATTTCCAGGGAGTGAAGGAGTATATTTTGATTATCAACAGCATTTTCCCACTAGGGTGAATATGGATTTTCATTGGGATTACAGTCTACTACAAAGTGTTTAAAAGACTGCCTCTACCCACATTGAGACCCTGATTTAGGACAGAAGTAGTAGTTAATGAAATGTGAAGTTTGGATCTGAAAAAACTATTGGATCCATGGAAAATGGAAAATTCTAGAGCTTTGAAGAGATAAATGGAACTTGCATGAGAGCATGGAAAGCAGCTTGCCAAGGAGAATCATCCAGAATGAGATGATCAAAGCTGCAGCATAGCTTTATAAGCACAGCTTTCCTTATTTTCCTTACCTTTTTCTGCTGTTCCTCATTCTTCCAAATCATAGGCAGGCATGAGATGGTTACTTGGGACAATCCCTACTATATTGTTCAGCTCTCCGACCCACCATCCATACATGTTATATTCCTGGAAAGAAGGTACCAATAGCACCCATGAAATAATGACGTATAGGGGACTTGATGGGATAGAGCTAAAATTTTTGTCTCTGGCACAGATCGTTTTATGCATATCTCTACCTGTCTCTTTAATAGAAATGTTTTTTTTTATTTTTAAATAGGCTAAAATATTATCCATTTCCATATATATTGTTTAAATATGGGGGCATCTTGTATGTTGTCAGATGTATTGCTACATAAATACCATCATTATTACTATTGCTATTTCGTTACTCCGCCTTCTGTTTTTCTTTTCAGGTAGCAGAAACTATTATGAACATGGATGAACCAGATATACTTTGCTTTTCTTCTTTTTCTAATATCCAGAATTATTCCCCCTCCCATATTAATCTTCCCATAGATAGATTCCAATTGCAAATCAACAAAGTGAAGACTTGAGGGAAAAAATCACTTGGGAATAATATATTTGGGGAAATATAAATGAAAATTAAATGAAATGTGATGTGATGTGGTAGGATCCAGAACTATTTGGCATCTTTATATATGCAATTCTTATACATGTTTTCCAGGTGTACTGTAAATAGACTAAAACAATAGCAGTATATGCAATGGAGCAACGGATTTTGAAAGACATGGGAGGTGGACTTGTAGCTGTCTAGATGTTGCTGAAGTATAATCCTGAGCATCCCTCTCCATTTAGTTATATTAACTGTGACTGCTGGGAGCAGTAATTTAGTAACATATGAAGGGCCACAGATTCTTCACATCTCCCACAGGACTTTCATTCCATCCTCGTCCATCCTTTGCTAGTCTATTGTGAAATAAACCACATTGCATTCTATTTTAATTTTAAATAGAATTTTGGATTTTGATTGGCTTAGATCAGGGGTGTCAAACTGGCAGCCTGTGGGCCAGATGCATCACACGCAGGCCATGCTCCCCCCCAGCTCCGCAAATGGGAGAAACATTGTGAAACATCATGGCAACGTGACACGTGACACTATGGCTTAGATAAAAGTCTTCATTTTTAAGCATTGAAGAAATTGGTGTGTGTGTGTGTGTTTTTGTGTGTGTGTGTGTGTGTGAGAGAGAGAGAGAGAGAGAGATGCTCCCTCAGACATATAAGCATACATGTGTGTATACATATGTATATGTATAGAATATATTATAGAGAGACGTGAGGGGAGAAGTTAGGATTATTAAAATTGAAAGGCAGCAACTGCCTTGGTTTTAGGCAGGATTTTTCTCCCAGTGTTACTTAAAGATATCAGGGGTTTCCATTATCCTTCAACATGCAAAGCAGTGTTCTAGCATCAGCCTATCCTTTCAAAAGAAGTCAGCAATTGGCAGTCTGTAGTGGCCTTGCTTCCTCTCCTTGGAACTTTCTAGTCTAGGCAAACTAGAAAGATTGCCTACAGAGCTTGTGGCTTCATCAACAAATCAAGATCTGCTGAAACCTATTCTGGAATGGAGAGTAGTAGCCGATTGCAATAATTCTGCAGGATCATCATTTTCTCCATAAACTTCAACATTCTGGTTCAGGTGGGGTTTGATCACTGTACAACAGATCCAGGAGTTGTATTTTTCAAGCTTCCATTCCTCATTCCAGCCCCGCCCCCCCTTTTGGCATCTGATATACCCATTTCTGCCCTTTTGGTCCTTTTGGCTCAAAATCACAGAACTGAAAGGCATATTTTAGGTCCCTGAGGGACCCCTGCTTAGTGAAGGAATCCAGATTAGAGCCCAGTCTAGCCTCTCTTGAGCACATCCGGTGAAAGAGAGCTGTCTGGCTAAATGGCTCCACTACTCTTACTTACTGTTAGAAAGTTTTTTATAACATTCAATCAGAATTTGATTGAATACCATTTGATTCCATGTCCTGCATTCTGGAACAAGGGTGCAGGAAATGGAATAATGGTACTTGAGAGTACCATTATATCCCTTCCTCGATCATATTTTCTCAAAGCTAAATAAACCTAGTCACTTTGATCTCTTTTCATATATCTTAGTTTCTAGGCCCATCTGGCCTTGTTGGTCAGTTTAATCAGCCAATGGATAACAGATCTATATTTAATTCACCTTTGGCATTTAATTTGCATTAACCACAGTGTTGGAGAATTAATTTATACATGCAATTATCATGGCTTCTCCAAAGATTCTTAAGAAACATAGCCTGGTGCTATACATTTTGCCTTGATACCTTTGGGTAAAAAAACTAAACAAATGAATGGGAAAAAACCATATATCAAAGGGCTGTTTGGATTGGGTATTGCTTTTATTGCCAGAACTCACTAAGAGGCTTACTGGAAAATGATTTTTCTAGAGCTTTCTCCTCAGGTCTGAAATAAACTAACCAATGATATTTTAACAATTTTTAGTGCCTTTGAATCAGCATTGCCTTTTGGCAACTGTATTGACTCATCCTACAGTTTTCGTGGAAAGATTTCCAAAAATAATTTGCCATTGCCTGTTTCCTAGAGCTGAGAAAGAATGATTGGCTGAAAGTCATGTAGCTGCTATGGGCCAAAGGATTAGAACTCATGGTCTCCTGGTTTCTAGCCTGGTGTCCTAACCATTGTGCCAAACTGGCTTTCTAGGTTATGATTTATACAACAGCGAATGTAAATTCCTTCAAAGGGAATATAACAGGAGTGATATCACCAGGGTTAGTTTTAGTCACGGCCTCCAGCCCAAGTCCATTTATATCTATTCAATTTTATATATATGATTCAGAAGCATATATTTGGAAATTTTCATTTTAGGAAAAAAAAAGCAATTCCTCAATTAATAAAAGAGCAAAATGGAATATGTTTATATTACTACCAGATGCATAAATAATGTTTTTCTTAGATCATAGTACTGCAAGTTAATTGTCCTGTATGGATAAAACTTTCTGCACACAGAAAGTAAGCATGTTAGGGAAACAGTGTAAACCAGACTACACCATGATATACTAGTTTTCTATGAGAAGGGAACTCTTCAGAAACCCAACCATACATTACTCCATCTGCAGGCTAAGAGAACAGAATGTAAAATCATATATATTGTTCTATGGCCAAAGTCCCAAATAAAGAAGTACTCTATTTGCGATGACCTTTTCATTTGTGGCACTTTTATCACTGGATTTCTTCCTGCTTGTGAGAATATATTCCTAAAAATTGCTGGTTAATGGTGAAATTATGCTGCTCTGCAATTTGCTTCTTGAATAGCTACAGTGATATTTGACATAATGATCAATATGAGAGTTCCTCTGAGCATGTTCGGAGGGTTTCCTCTTTAGATCCATCTCCTTCATACTGGTAGTACAAATGGAACACTGAAAGGAAAAAATGTTTCCACACAAGTTTTATTTCACCACTCACTAGCATAAACATTATGGGTTGTTTCTAGGCATCTATCCTCGTCACTTGTTGATTCATAACATGGCAACTAACTTGGCAAATGAGTCATTACAGATTAATGGCCACAGATACACACATCTTTCCTCTCATCTGATGTCCTTTCAGGCATGATGCTTTTCAGCTGTCTATTCACACATTCTACTCCAGTCACCAGACTTTAATCATGAATCAACCCATGCATGTGTAAGTGAAATCCAAGATTTGAGGAAGTCACAGAGAAAAGGTAAAGGCACTATATGGCTGGATGGCAAAGCAAAGATTAAGACCCAATCCATATTCCATACATTGCCTTGGCCTGGGCACCGTGAGGTATTTTAAAACAATTTCAGCTTTGATGGATTGCTGGGGAGCTGGCGATTGCTCATAATCAAGAAAGGAAGAATGGAATGCAAATGAGCACAAGCCGAGAACCATCGGCACTGGGCGCTTTATTTCTCTGCACTGTGCCAAAAAGAATTAAAACAACATTAAACTCCCAGCAATAATGTTTAAGCTCTCATTTCCAAGTGCCAAATTGCACCGCTCTGGATCATACAGATGTTCGTTAATTATGCTAATTTTTATTAAACTATTAAAATGGAGGAAGTTGCACTGGCAGAGCCCCGGCCCGAGGTGAACCCTGTCTTGCGTCTGGAGGTGCTTATTTGCCAGCTCCCCTTAATAAGCTGCTGATGCTGGAGGTTTGTGCTTTGCTTAGCGAGGGGAAAATGTTTGTGTGTGGGGGAGATGGAGAGGATTACTTCTTCAGCAGAAAACTGTCAAGGAAAACTCTACCACTGTTAGCGAGAGCTGATGCACTAGCAATCTCTTGTGTCCTTACCATAAGGGGCAGATGAGGCAATGTTCTGGAGTGCTCCCATTCAAGGAACTCAAGGAAGCCAGTTCTGTTGGCCTCCTCTTGCGAAATCTGGTGCCTCATGGAGTCTCTGCCTCATGTACTGTTGATCAGGGCTGATAAAATTGCCCCTGCCTTCTAAGTCAGGCAGCAAGACCACTGCCTTTCTCTGGCAACTGGCCACCAATATTAACTTAAGACAGCTGCAGTGGAGGTGGCCAATTTTCACTTGTAACAAATGTAGCTCAGGGAAATCAAATTCTCCATCCTCTCAATGTGGCTTTAATAGCGCATCAAGATCAAAACAGAGTATTGAGAAATCATCTCCCTCCCTCATAGAGCTGATTAACTCATCTGGCAGGAAGAATAGAAGGCAGCAAAATATTGAGAAGCCCTACCAAATGGCTGGCTCAGTCTATTATTTACATTTTGCAGTATGTCCATGAATGGTACTATATTCATGGCATTATGAAAATTGTAATACCAACTGAGCACTGCTCGGAGTGCTGTATTAGATTGTTTTTAAAGGAAGGCTCAGAATTATATTACTCCTGCATCCTTATGAGGAATTGTAATCCCAACAGTTGCATAAAGTTTCAGCTCTTTGTTAATTTTGGAAGTCCTTGCTGCAGGAAGTTCAGCAACAATGAACAAACCTATTGTTGTGCACACCCCCCCTCTTCCCCTTCTTTTTGTAATCACTTGAAAAAGCATTCAGTGGGAAAGATCCTGTGACTTTAACGTGTTAATTGTTCTGAATGGTGATATAGTCTGAAATGAAGAACAATGGGCTTTGGGAAGTGTATGACACAGGATTCTTGCTCACATCCTTTCCTTCAGGCAGTAAATCTTGATCAAAAGACCTCACTCCCAGATTTATTTTTTAGGAAAGGAGAGAAAAAGATTACCTTTAAAGCCATTACATAAATTTGCAGATTGCATAATCAAATTGAGGGAAAAGAAAGATAAAGAAAAATGTTATATTTTGTCTCTGAGACAGGACTACATTCATTTTCATCTACCCTGAATGTATAGAAGAATGAGAGAGTATATTAGCAAGTGAACATTCAATTATCTCAAGATAGGCATAGCCCCAAGGGATATACCCTCCAATTTAAAATAAATTCCAAAAACATGTAAGGAAAGTAATAATTAAAAACACAATTTGTCTTAGCGAGCCCTGTGGACCTGAGTTTCTAAATTCCATGTGAGCATCAAAACAGGAACATCTCTCTCCCCTCCCTCCCTCTCCTCCCCCTGCATTATTTCATACAGGAGTTCCACACGTGCAGATTTGGAAGAATTTATGTTGGTGAGATCCATCAATAAAATGACATCTAGAACTATAAGAAAAAGCATAGGATATGATCCAAAGTAAAAGATAATTGAGAAACATCATGGATAAAATATCCTTATCTTACAGCCTTCCCTGTTACTATTTTACTGCTTTACTACAGCATCCTGGGAGTCCTTTGCATATCTCCTGTCTCAATGTCTGGACTCTCTCTTCCATGCCAGGAGAAAATGCCTTAGCAAGCAGGTAGCAGCGGGGGGGTTGAAGGAGTGAGACTAGGAGGAAACAGCAGGCAGCTCTCATAAGCTGGAAAAGAGAATGAAGACCCCTGCTACAAAACTGCTTGCTTTTAATTTCCGTCTGCCCCCATCCCCACTGTTTCCCTATTTGTGAAATGTTCTGCATGATAGCTCAGCAACTACCCAGATGACCACTGAGATGTCCTTAAAGGGCAGGACAGATGCATTTTCAGAACTGCAGGCATACTTAGCTTCTATATAAATAAAACAGGTGCCAGGGCTCAAGTGTAAACCATCACGATTGACTGGGAAGCCTCTCTATACACACAGCTGCAGCTGTCTGTTGCAGTAATTCAATGGTCATGGGAACTCTGCTAATCTCCCTATACTCAGTCAGACTATGAATCTATCTATTCCATTGCTGTGCATTCTCAGTGGCAAATAGACCTTTCCAGCAAGACTTCTCCTCTAGACTGCTTCCTGATATGAAAACTCTGGTTCTTATGATTTACCACTGAGCTAACTCTCTGTAAATTTGTGTTGGTTAGGACTACTTCAGATATTAGATACAGGCAAAAGAAAACCATTATTTGAAGCAATGCTTTAATAATAATTATTAATTATTTGTTATATGGTTGTATTATATGCTTTGCTATAGCACTCTTACAACAGCTTCTAATGGTCACAACTGGAAAGAACATTGTTTATCCTCTATTTTTTTTCTAATGTAATTTGGAAGGATTTTATAGTTTCATATCATTGATAGGTAGAACTGAAACAAATGGTAAATGGATTTAGTGCTAAAAGTGGACAAACCAAATATCAGTTGGATTCACACAACATATTTAACATTATTGTTGAAGTAATCCATTTTCTGCAAAATGCATTTGGCAATAAGCTAATGGCCTTGGTTTACATGATACACTGAGCCATGAATAAGTTTAGAAAGTTGTGTGAATGCAGTTCTAGAGTTTTAATTGACCCAGTGAAGTACATTATGCTGTCTTGAATGTTCTTTAGGTCAGGCTACAGCAGTGGTGGGATACGACCAATACGCTCCGATATGGGCATACCAGTGTCTGCTGGGAGCACCAGGTACCATTCTGGTACAGTGCTCTGGAGGGTGCCCACCCTCCTTACCTGTATTTGAGCTGTTTGGGGCTTCCGCACACAGAGCATACGGTGCCTGTGCGACGCTCTGCTGAGCAGTTGGAGTGTCACGGAGGCGTTGCGGAGTGCCGCGGGCAGTAAGTACTTATGCGCATGCTGAATGCGTGTGCTGCACGCGTTCACGTAGTGGACACCCGGCCCCGTTGCACCGTACCGGTTGCACTGGGATCTAGAACCCACCACTGGGCTACAGGCCTGACAATGTGACTACATCCACCTTCTGATACTTTTTATTCCATATTATTTGTAATATTCTTATTTTCCCTATCTTCCTCCATCTCCATATCTGCAATGGCATATATAACAAACCTGGAAACATAGAAGCAAAAAGAAGACAATTAAAGTTGGAAGTTGGACCATTGCAGACAGGATTCTTAAATCCAGGGCAGAGAGTCCCATGAGAATGAAACTCAAAGTATAATGGGATAAAAAAAAGAAAAAAGGCGCCAACTTCCAACTTTCTCTTTTTCCCTTCCTCTCTTCTTACTTTTCATTGGGTTTTTTCCTTTGTATTTTAAATTAATAAAAAAGTTAAAATGGAAAACAAAGTAACTCCACCTTAATCATGGAAAGTATATGGCAATCTGAAACTTTGCTTTGGCAGACTTTTAAGATTCTGTTACATTACTCAGCAATAAAGATGTTTCCATAAACCCAAACAGTTCTGGTTTCTGCTTCCTAATCTCACAGGGCTTGACAACAACTATCCAGCATGCTAAGAGATACTTGTTGCCAGAACAAGGGCTTGCAGAGAGGCATTAAATTACGCCGTGGTGGCAAATTGGCTGCCTTCCATATAATATATGATTGGATTGATTAACTGACTATAGTTAGGTTAATCTTGAATATTTTTTTTAAAGATATAGTCATCATAGAAACTTCTGCCTAAGAGTTGGATGGAAGCAGGGACATGCAGTCAGGGGAAGCAGGGGAGGCAGAGCCTCACCACTGTCATCATGAAAAGAAAAGAAAAAAGGAAAAAGGAAAAAGGCAAGAGCTGAGGTCAGGCTGAGCTAGTTGCTGCCAGAGTCACAGTGGATGACTCTGCTTAGTGCATAACTGTTTAAAAAAGCCTCTTTAAAAGCGCCCTCTATAGGGGGAGGCAGGAGAATGATGTGCCTCATCTAGTCTGACTTTAGGCATTTTATGATCACTCGAGCAGAGTTAAGCAAGGGTTAAAAGCCTAAAAATTCCTGACGTAGGTGAGTCACGTCGTTATCCTGCCTCCTCCTGTAGAGGGCACTTTTTAGAGACTTTTTTAAACAGTTAAGCAGAGTCATCCACAGTGACTCTGGCGGCAACTAGCTCAGCCTGACCTCAGCTCTTGCCTTTTTCCTTTTCCTTTTTTTTTCTTTTCATGATGGCAGGCAAGAGCAGAGTTGAAATCCTCTCTGAAACAGCTGGAAAAGGTACGTGTGAGTCTGAGGGAGGGGGAGGAATTCAAACTTCATCCTCCTGGTGCAGGGCTTTGGGCAAAGGCTGGAGGGAAGGACTCTGGCTCGCTTGTGTGCTCTCTCCCTAAGTGTAGTTTGATTGCAGGCAGAGCCATGTTGTCTTTTAAAACCTGTAATCAGTGAAGCTGGGCTGAATCCTTCCAGGGCTGGGGGAAAGAGTGTGTAGTATGGCTCTTTGACTGTATGGCTCCAGTATGGCTCTTTGACTGGCTTCCTGCCTCCTCCTGTGGTCTCCCTGACTCCCTCCAATCCAAATTTGTGTGTGTGTGTGTGTGTCCGTCCATGTGTCCGTGCGTGCATGTGCTTGTTTGAGAATTTGTTTGAGTGAGAGAGGGAAGAGGGTAGGAGAGATAGTCCAATCCAACTTGTGTGTGTGTGTGTGTGTGTGTGTGTGTGTGTGTGTTTGAGAGAGGGGAAGGGAGGGAGAGAGGGAGGAAGGAGGGGAAGGGAGAAGAAAAAGAAAGAAGGAAACTTATTTCGCAAAGGAGAAAAACAAATGCTGTTGCTTTAAATCAGAACTGAGCATGCCTGGCTGTGGAATTCTGGGAGTTGAAGTCCACAAGTCTAAAAAAAATTGAAACCCACCACTGTCAGTGCCTCACCAGCCATAAACCTCATCGCACGTTACTGGATGGAAGAGTTTGAATTGTATGATTCTTACAGGTATGATAACTAATAAAAAGAAATTTGGTTATAGCACTTCAAGTTTGGTGAGATATTGCAAGATTGTTATTGATAAAAACTTACAATCAAGGAGTAGGAAATGTGGCTAGAGTAGAAAATAATAACCAAACATTTAAAATAATGTTTTAAAAAAAACCAATGCAAACATAAAGTTGAACTTAACAAATGCCTGGAATTAATGCTCTTAAAAACATTCTTCCCAAGATAGGTAGGGACTGATCCTGTGAAAATTCATTCCTATGCAAGCTATAGGATTTCTATTAAAAAAGCAAAAATTAAAAAAAAAATCAGTAAGCTCCCTCCTCTAACTTGTATTAAAATGAATCACATGACCTCCTGATGTCATCACATTACATGATTCATTTTGTAATGTGATTGGAAGAAATATACAATGCAATATAAACAGATCAGTTACATTTTATGATACTTTAAGAAGAAGACAAAGTGTACTCTGTAGATTAGCAGCTCTCTGTTCCAGTGCCTGATTCTGACTTTTATTTCAAGAGAAAGTGATTAAAATTATTCTTCCTTTAGATACTCTGCACATTCTGTAACTGAACCTTGGCATTAAGAGTAGGTTGTAAGACTGATTCATCCTAGTTTCCAATTAATTCAGGGGAGAGTACAAGCTTAGGAGCCTCTGCCCTTTCTCTGTAGTGTTATATTCTGTTTTGGGGTAGAAAAAATAAAAGAGGAGCTGGCTCCACAGCCCATCTTGCCAATGCTGAGCTAGCACTATTTGCTCTTCAGCTCCACTTTAGCTCTAGTTACAGTCCAAGCTTCTCATAAACAACCCCAATCCTTCTTTGGTGATGCAGTTAATCAGCTCCAGTCACTCACAGAAGATCAATGGCGGGATGACGGATGTTTGAGGAGAAAAGCCAAAATCAATCACTGGCTTATCGGTATATGATTGCTTGGACCCATTATTAGCGCCCGAGTGTCGTACATTATTGTTAGTAAAATGGAGTCCTCTAATTCATAGGTGAGCTGTGACATGCATTATTGGAAGGTTATGTGACATAGGAGGGTTTTATATTGCGTCGCTGCAGACATCTGTTTACCTCAAAAATTGGCCCACGGCCATAAACCAACTCAGAATAAAATTTAGGGCTTCTCATTGGAAACAAAGAAACCTGAGCTTGTTTGCTAATTTTTAGAAATTAAAGAAAGGTGGATGCCAGGGTCTGATTGTCTTCCCAGAATCCTCAATAACAGCCCCACTTTTCTTGTATATTTCCATGACATTCACATTTTTCAATAGGGGCTTCACAAGAAAACTTCACTTCTGCTTGTATTATATTCTTTTTGCAGTATTGCTGAATATATCCCTGCTAAGATTGTAATGTCACTTTGCCCTATAGACAGTTATAATGTGATGCCAAAAAGCTGAATTCTTTCCCATTGAAATTTGTTATCTTTAATCTTAGAGTAGGTATGCTCAAAACAGATCTATCAATGAATCTTGAAACGATAACATGGAAATAGTAGATGAACTGAAAGACTGGATCTAATCCCGGAGCCAGTAGAAGATCTCTACTTCTTAAACAATCTTTCCTTCTACTAAGCCAAATTACCTACTTGCAGTAAATTATGATATGGCATTGACATAACCTGGCAGCCTTTTTTTTTTTTTTTGCCAAGACCTTATCAGGTTATCTTCATTTAATCTCCAACCATTTGTAACGCTCCATCCTGCAGGGGCAGCAGTGGTGAGCGGTATGGGAAGTGAGCGGTGGCCAGCATCCCTGCCTCCTTCCTCTGTGAGCATGGCTGGGGAGAAATCTGGGATAGAGAGGGAGGAGAAGGCCGTCCCTAGCAGAAGCTTGGCTTTCTCCTCCCTCTTTCCCCCTGATTTCTCCCCATGGCAAGCAATGCAGCTCTCAAAGAGAACAAGCGTGGGTGCTTCTTCCAACAGCTGAGGCCTCCGCTCCTCTTCCTTCCTCAGCTGTTTCTTTCTTTCGCCGTTATGGGGGCGTGGCCAGGCTGCTATCAGTCCGGTATGCCAGATTTTCACTACCTCCTCTGGAGTACCATACTGTACTGGGAGGAACTCACCTCTGCCCCTATCCCAGACCACACTAAGGAGAGTGACTGGTAAATGTTTCCCCATAGCTGCAGAGGTGGTATTCAGACAGTTCTGACAGGTTCTGTGGAACTGGTAGTGGAAATTTTGAGTAATTTGGAGAACCGGCAAATAGGCTGGCCCCGCTGCCTCCCGGCTGGCTTTCTTTTGTTGTCCTGAACAGAAGAATGGAGCTGGAAAGCAGATTAGTGGGGTGGGAATGGGAATTTTGCAGGATCCCTCCCCTGCCACACCCACAAAGCCACACCACACCCACAAAGCCACTTCCACAGAACCAGTAGTAAAAAATTTTGAATCCCACCACTGGATAGCTGATGATATTTGGTAGAATAAAGGGAAAATAAAGGGAAACAAGGTCACTTGCCTTGGGCATGAGGTTTGATTAGAAGACTCAAAGATCTCTTTCTGCCCTAAGATTAGTGCATTACGAACAAATCCTATAGAGAATTTATAAACTGTTTGCTAGCTTAGCAACTTGTTAAATTTAAATGGAAATAATTTATCTTGATTTCAGAATGTTTAGGAAGAATTTTTATGATGTTTGGCTTAGTAAACTAATTGGATGTAGATTAAATGATGGTTTGAAAAAAGAAATTAAAACTATTCAAAAATATATCATCATTGGCTCCTCTTACTTAATGAAGAACATTTTTGAATGAGATGCTTCAGAACTTTGTTCAAAATCTAGCACCCTTCAACATTTTTACCAATGATTTCCTAATTCTAGATTGATCAAAATTCAAAACTGAACATTGATGAGAGGAGACTGTGAGGCACAAAATACATAGAATTAGGTTACATATTTTATATTTACACAGATTTTTTCCATAGAACAAAAGAAAGTATACCATACAATAATTAATCATTATCAAAGAAGGTTCCAAAGCTGCAAAAAGAGGACTTGGGAAATACATATAGACCTATAGACATACAGTTGGTTCACATCTATCTTAAACAAAGAAGTGTAGCTGATACAAATCGAAAGAGATAAACTAATGCCTTAGAAGATTAAATCTAATATAATTCATATTAACTATAGAATAGTAAACAGGGATGAAACTAAAGAGAAATAAATGATATCTGGAGGAAAACAAGAGTAACCACAACATAAAATGAACTAGAGGATGGGGTACACTCTGGCTTCACAAACAAAATATATGAACAAAATTTCAGGATTGTGACTCATCATAATTGGAAAACACATCAGTTATGAAATTATCTTCAAAAGTGCTGGATTTTTGGCTATATTAATAAACAATGAATTCTCATTTAATATAATTCAGTATTCCCTTCTACTGGTTCAGCACAGATGGGGTACAGAATCCAGTTCTTGGTGTTTATTTTAAAATAAGATATAGTGAAATAGAGATGGGTTCAGCAGAGATGGTATGTAGGAAAATGAAATAAAAACCGAAGAGGAAATTAGGTATATGTTTTAACCTGCAGAAGAGAAAGGTTAGGGTTAGGGTTAAGGATGAGTGTTCTCTCTTGCCATTGAATGCACTGAATGTGCTTAAGTTATAGGATGAGAATTCAAACTGAACACTAGGTGAAGCTAATAGTAATTAAGGATACATTAGAAGTATACACAAGAAACGTTAGCCAAAAGGGTAATGGGCTCTAGCTTAGTGTAGATGTTTATATAGAATAAACAACATCTATTGTAACTCAGCAATTCCAGGTTTCCTGCATAGATTGAACTATCAGCCTTTCTTAGCTGTTGGCTTAAAAATACATTGGACGAACATCTACAATTTCAGCTAGCAAGGCGTAACTTTTAATCCAATCAATAAGATATATACTTGGTCTATAAGCTCTCTTTTTGACCAAACAATATTGAATGCCATAGAGGTATATAATATTCAATGCTATCTTCATTTTGGCCGATAGGAAAGAAAATTAATATAAGTTCTTTTTGTACTCAGGATTTGTCTAATCTTTGGGATCAGGGATTATTTATCCTTACAGATCAGTATTCAATTTATTACGACATGTGAGTGTTTGGCAGTCACAGTAATGGAAGAACAGGACAATTGGCCTTTTAAAATCTGGTGGCTTAATACAGTGGAAAATATATTATGCCTATACTGAAATGTTTTGTTTTATTCCTGAGCTAGTTCTGACATACAGTCAACCTTAGATTTTTCTCTTCTTCAATTTTATTCCAGCTGCTGAAGGTTCCAGTCTTGATAATTCATCTTAATTTTACTTCAATAATAATATTTAGGAAGAAAGGAGGAGAAGGAAAAAATTCAATCTGTGCTTTGGATCACATGCCATTCTTTCTCAAGAACACCAATGTATCAGAAGGATTGTGCTATTTCTAAGAACTGGAAAAAAGCAAAATATATGCAAGGTGCTGATAGATCAAGACCCCTTCCATTAAAAAAAAGAGGAATGATATCTGGGAGATATTAAGTTTGACCTAGGTGCTCTGCATAAGACAAATAGTAGATATAAGTGCAAATATTATTCTTAGTACATAGATACAAAACTAAAGATGATAATTAAATGAGAGAGCTATCCACAAACATTCATTCCAAAAAACAACCCCCCCCCCCCCGCTCAAGGAAGACTTACCTGCATGCTATTACACAACATTTAGTTTAAATCAAATACTTAAACCCTCACAACTCCCAAAATATTCACAAGTCTTTCTATTATGCCCATAAAGAGCTCAGCAAACAAATATATTTGTACTGTAATCCAAGTTTGTAAATCTGAGAGGAATCTATCTTTCTAGCAATGAACAATGCTCTTTGCCACTGAAAAGGTGTATTCGAATTTTAAAACTCTATAGTAGTTATTGAATGATAACCAAGAAGAAAAAAATGGTCATATACTATGCCTTTCATTTTAGTTTCAAAATTACTGTAAATAGGCTTTGGGCTTGCTTTCCTTTTTGTACTGCAGAATATTTATTTATTTGTATCCCACCTTTATTATTTTAACAAATAACTCAAGGTTGCAGACATATCCAGCACAGCTTCCTATTATTTTCCACACAAAAACAACTCTGTGAGGTGGGTTGACCTGTGAGAGAATGATTGCCCCAAAGTCACTCAACTGGTTTTCCCAGAAAAGGTAGGACTTGAACTCATGGTTTCCTAGTTTCTAGCCTACTGCCTTAACTATTGAAGCATAGAAATCTTAATAGAGATTTCTGTCAAGACTTTGGGGCTTCAGTATTGAAGAATGATTTTACAACTGAGATATATTTGATGATTAAATTAAACCACTGTACTAAGCCATGGTTTGTTTATTAAATGAAATATAACTGGCTGCATTCATTCAATGCATTAAGCAATAAACAATGGTTTACAAACTACTGTAGCTATGTGTTTGTCTTTACAACATAAAGCTACAGATAAAAGAACCTTGTGGCTTAATATCTTTGAGTTCTTAAGCCTTAGGGCAATATTATAAACCCAACTTATCATTAACATTTTCCTAAATTGTCTAACCAATTGTTATCCTAGGAGTCATACTTGATATATGTGTATTAATTAAAAAAATAAGAAATTTTGACAAGAAAACATTTCTCTTGCTAGAAGTGGCATTCTTCAAGAGCACTTGATACATTCCGTGACCCGACAAAAGCGCGAATGTCATAAGCGCGCCGACAAAACCGCGGCGCTAAAACCGCGATGTCAAAAGCACGCCGACAACAGCGCGCCGACAACAGCGCGCCGACAACAGCGCGCCGACAGAAGCGCGATTTAAGTTAAGGTAAGGTTTAGGGTTAGATTTAGGGTTAGGTTTAGGGTTAGGTTTAGGGTTAGGGTTAGGTTCAGGGTTAGGTTTTGGGTTAGGTTACAGCACGCTTCTGTCGGCGCGCTGTTGTCGGCGCGCTTCAGGGCTCATTCGTCGCTCCTTCGTCGCGCGATTTTGTCGTCGCGGTTTTGTCACCGCGGTTTAGTGAGGCGCGCTTTTGTCGTTCACGCATTTGTGGTGGAACCGATACATTCCCCCCCTCTTTATCTTTCAATTCTCTGCTGCTTCTTTAAGTAATTTAAATGTTTCCTTGTGTAAATCAGAATTAAAATGAATGTTCCTCTCTATATCATTGCTTCACAGGATGCTCAAAAACCCCATAATTAGCTTTAAGAGAGAGAGGCAAAATAAGCAGTTTATTTCCAGGAGTGGTGACCTCAGAGATTGTCTTCTTACCAGGAGGCAAGGCCTTCTCAGCTGCCTGATTTTTGCTGCTTCCATTCATTTCTGGACAGCTCTTCATTGTACCTCATTTATTAATGCAAGCAAGTATATTAATTACATTTTCCATCTCAGACATCACAATATTATGAGCTGGGTTATGTGAAAAAAGGTGGAGGCTTCCTGTAAAACGTGGTCTGGATTGCCGCCCAGCCGGCTTCATTTAATACATTGTTGCGAGTTTTGTTACACTACTTCAGCTACTGAATAAAAGGTTACAGTGTTTTAAAGGACCTGCCTGGTTTTTTCAATTTAAGTCCCGCGCCCCTGAAACGGTCGAGGACTTTCCTTAGAACTTTGATGAGGTCTGATCGGCTGTTTGCAGCGATCAGGACGTCATCAAAATATGGTACCACTCCTGGAAGCCCATGGAGCAACCGCTCCATGAGACTCTGGAAAATCCCCGGGGCAACGGATACGCCAAATTGTAGGCGGCGACAACGGAAAGCCCCCGGTGGGTGACGATGGTTTGGGCAGCCGCCGCATCGTCATCCACAGGAAGCTGCTGGTAGGCTTGCGCCATATCCAGTTTGGCAAAAATACAACCCTGCCCCAGGGAATGGAGCAGATGTTGTACAACAGGGACTGGATATGGGTTTGCTTGCAAGGCGAGGTTGATGGTGGATTTGTAGTCGGCACAGACCCTAATGGAGCCGTCGGGCTTCACTGGAATGACAATTGGGGTCTCCACGGTGAATGGTCGACTGGCTCCAGTATGCCCTGTGCCACGAGCTTGTCGAGCTCGGCTTCAACCTTGGGCCTTAAAGCAAAAGGCACCCTGCGGGCCTTCAGTCTGATGGGAGCAACCTGGGGATCCAAGTTGAGAGAGATAGGGTTACCCTTGTACCGGCCCAGCTGGCCATCAAAAATGTCAGCGTAATCTGACAAAACTAATGCCACATCAGCAGAAGTGTCTGTCATGGAATGAATTCCATGTATGAGAGACCCAGTGGGCTGAACCAATCCAAACCTAGAATGGATGGCAAGGGCTTAAGCACAATTAAAACAGGCAAAGTTGTACAATGCTGCCCATAAGAAACTCTGACATTATAGGAACCAACAATAGAAATGCTAGACCCCTGATAGTCCTTTAAGATAGAGTCAGGAGGAGAAAGGTGACAGCGTTAACATGGGGGCACAAAAGAGAAAATTTGTCCCACGATAACAAGGATTTGGAAGCTCCAGAGTCTACTTCCATGTTGCAAGGTTGACCTTCGATCAATGGAGTGACAATTATCTTGTTCGTACCCTCTGAGGAAGAATTGATGGAGACATCAGGAAGTGGCAGGCCAGCTTGCTTGACGTTGAAGCAATTATCCTGTCGCTGAGCAGACGCGCGGGGCTGAGGACTTCTGTTTGAAGCAGCTGCCCCATAAGGAGGTGGAGGAGCAGACGATGCAGCTGTAGCAGGCTGAGCAGCTCTACAAACTTTGGCCAAATGTCCTTTTTTTCCCGCAACGGCGGCACTCTGCAGCCTTAAAGGGGCAGGAAGCCCTGGCATGCGGACCACCGCAGCTAAAACAGGCATTTGAATTAGAAAGTGGACGGCTGATAGACTGCTGCTGACGCGGTTGCTGTCTGCGGGGCTGTGCCCCAATCCTGTCCACCTGTAAATTAAGTAAATAGTCTGGAAGAGGGGCAAGCTCATCAATTAAATTGGTGATGTACGTTGGCTGTTGTAGTGGAGGAGGAACCAAGGCAGTTGAGGCTTGACCGTTGGTAAACTGCCAGCAACTGTCATCTGCGCGAGGTAACGTTTCTATCTCGCTGGATGATGAATCTGCCAACTCCGCAGCACGAGCCTCATCTATGGCATAAACTAACGTGACTTTAGGCTTGCCCAAAAGCCGGCGTCTGAGGAAAATGTCTTTTAATCCACAGACAAATTGTTCTGCAAGATTAGCCTCTAAGTCAGGGAAATCGCACTGTGCTGCAGCAACTCTTAAAGCTTGCAAAAACTGATTGACATTCTCTGCAGGCTTTTGGACGCGCCTGCGGTAAGCAAAACGTCTTGCTATTTGGGAGGGGGTAGGGGCATAGTAAGCCTGAAGCCCATCTGTGAGCTCCTGCCACGAGAGGTCATAAACCGCTCTTGGGGCGGCAAAAGACCTTGCAGTTGCAAACATTTCCGGACCGCAAGCTGTAAGAAAAAATCCGCACTTTCGCGCTTGAGAATAACCCTGGCGGTTATTTGCGATCAGGAAGCACTCAAACCTTTCCAGGAATGCTTCCCAAGTCTCACCTCCGACTCCAAAAGGTGCAAAAGTAGGCATACCAGCCATGACGGTGAGGAGAACTCTAAACAACTGAGAGAAGAAAATTGCAGTTGATTTTCTTCAGGTTACAGGTCCCCAGTCTTCGTCGCCAGTATTATAACTGAAAAAACCAGGCAGGTCCTTTAAAACACTGTAACCTTTTATTCAGTAGCTGAAGTAGTGTAACAAAACTCGCAACAATGTATTAAATGAAGCCGGCTGGGCGGCTGCAGGAACAGCTGAAACAATAGAGCAATCAGCAAGGTTGTTGCTTTAACAAGACAGTTAACTGTTTAAACGGCTTGCCTTTTATACTGCAATCACCTGGCTCGTGTTACAGCTCGCGCTGATGACAGCTCGGCAACTGACAGGCACGTCTGATTGGCTAAGACGCACCTGGCTGCTTCCGAGCTGTCATTCGTAACAGCGAGGACTTTCTTCAATACACAACAGTGGTCTGGATTGCTTTTAGCATAACCAGTCCCCTCTTTCTTCATACATCTGTTCTCAGTTGAAGTTTGACCTGTTCTTCAGGCTAATTTTTCTCAATCTCAGCAACTTTAATACTTGTTGATGAATTCTGAGAGTTGAAGTCCACCCCTATTAAGTTTCCGACGTCGTTCATTTTTGTCATTTAGAGCAGCAGTCTCCAACCTTTTTGGGCACCATGGACCAATTTTTCCACATATTTTGTTTGCTTGCCCACTGCTCACGCCCACTGTGCAGTCCAGTTTCTAACAGGCCATGGAAAGGTACTGGTCTATAGCCTGTAGCTTGGGGATTGAGAATCTCTGATTTAGAAGAGCAGGGAAAATAATATCAGGAGAAGTATAACTTATAGCTTAAACCTTTTTAATTCTTAACATGGAGATAGGGAATGGGGAGGGGAAGTGTATACTATTATTATTATTAGATTAGATTAGATTAGATTAGATTAGATAAATTTATTTATAGGCCGCCCTTTTCCCTGAGGGGACTCAGGGCGGCTTACAATGTATAGGGAAGGGAGTACACACAATGACATATAAAGACAGTACGTAATTAAAAATAGAAGCAACATTCATTCATCATTCGGGAGGGGACGGATTATAATCTTTAACCCCAGGCCTGACGGGATAGCCAGATCTTGAGGGCTGTGCGGAAGGTCTGGAGGGTGGTGAGGGTACGAATCTCCATGGGGAGATCGTTCCAAAGGGTCGGAGCTACTACTGAAAAGGCTCTCCTCCGCGTAGTTGCCAGTTGACACTGACTGGCGGATGGGACTCGGAGGAAGCCTAATCTGTGTGATCTAATAGGTCGCAAGGAGGTAATTGGCAGGAGGCGGTCTCTCAAGTATTAAACGTATTGGCTGTCCATCTTACCACAGGGTAACTCTGGATGGCTTACAATATTAAAAAGATAAAACTATATAAATACAATGCAACAAAAATACAAAGTATAATACATAGCCCTAGCCAAAAGATGGAGAGGTAGGTGGGATCTGTTTATTAATCTATCAACCACGCCCAATGTGACCCCCCCACAGAACAGTATAGTATTACTAAAGCACATATGAAACAAAAGCTAAATGAATTTTAAGTCACACCTATCATTTTCAAACTTGTTTTTCCTTCTCAAAATTCCTAAAGCCGAAAGCATAACAAAGAAATTGCATTAAAATATTTATTTGTGTAAAAATTGAGAGTATTCCTAAGATTGTTAATGACTTGTTAGACTATCAGAGGAGCATTCCCTAACTTTTCCGGCTTTGTGGACCAGCGGGATGAGGGGAGGGGATGGTGTGAGCAATGGGTGAGTGTGCATGAGCAGCTTCATTTGCACAAGTGTAGTTGCTCGCCAAGTGCAGCAGCACAGGCACACATTCACCTGCTACTTCCATGGCCCAAGGTAAAGGCCCAGTAGTGGGCCAGGGCCTGGTGTTAGGGACCCCTGTGTTAAAATACAAATCAAAAAGGATTTGGTAGCACTTTTTCAGACTAATAAATTGTATTAAAGAGCATATGCTTTCATGAGTTACAGTTCATGAAAGTTTATGCTTTTTAATAAAATTGGTTGGTGAAGTGCTAACGGAGTCCTGCTTTTTGGTTACTGTAGATTAACCCAGCTGTCTTCTTATAGCAGTGACGGCTAAACTTTTTGACATGGTATGCCGAAAGTGTGCACCTATGTGCACCCATAATGCAATGCACCCCTCCCTCTGCCTTGTGCATGCATGCATGACCCCGCACATGCACATGCGACCTTCCATGTGCATGCATGACATCCATGTATGCGCACATGACCCCTGCATGTGCCCCGTCCCTCATACATGCACACATAAACCCTGTGCATCTATGCGTAAACCCCTATGCATGCTCAGCAGAGACACAAAAACCAGCTGGCCAGCGGGGGACATGCGTGCATGCATGGTGGAGC
Source organism: Thamnophis elegans (assembly GCF_009769535.1). Classification (NCBI taxonomy): domain Eukaryota; kingdom Metazoa; phylum Chordata; class Lepidosauria; order Squamata; family Natricidae; genus Thamnophis; species Thamnophis elegans. The sequence goes on from NC_045558.1 coordinate 101,908,625, forward strand.
TGAGCTGGGGCAACATCTCATGTGTCCAAAGAGAGGGCTCTGTGTGTTACTGTGGCAGGTGGGCCATAGGTTTGCCATCACGGTCCTATAGGGTTAAATCACTAGTATATACAATGTTTTCTTTAAAACTACTCACTTTCAAGTATTTTGTTTTGTTAATCTTTTCCTTTAACTTCCACATGGAGAACTCATGAAAGAATCATAGGTTCAGGAGTGGATTGCTGCTGGTGCTGCTGCCAGTTTGCTTGCCTGCGCTGTAGGTCCGTGTGCACAGTTGACTGTAAATTGTTCTGCGCATGCATGCGCAGAACATGCAAAAATTACTAAAACATTCCAACAATGGCAGCTGCGACTGGGGAACCAGTTAGGGGCGTGGCCAGCCTGAATCACTGCTGGTTCTGAGACCAAGGCCAAAATACCACTACCCAAACTGGTATAAACCATTAGCAACCCACCTCTGCATAAGTTGAATAGCTTCATATGCTTGGCTTGAAATCTGGATTTATCAACTAAATTCTTTCACTTACCGCAAATAATGTTTTTTAAAAAACAAAAAGCAATGGCTGTTTCACCTTAATAAAAATCCTGGAGAGGGTGAACATTCATGTTAGTGTGATTATGGTCAGGCCCAGTTTTGCTGTTTTAAAAGGAAGTGGTACCTGATCATTTTGGTTATGATTATGATCCCAGTTTTATGATTCTATAGTCAAATTGTACTAATTTTGATTTATACAAAATATTTTGCAATCCTGATATTATTCGCCCCTCAAAACACCAATGACAAAGAACCTGAACTGAATTCAGAGACAATAGCTATGGCTGCAGCACTCCTCCTCCTCTCCCTCCGCCCATCTCCCAGAGCCAATGGGATTGCAAAATCACATGACATGGTTATATTAATATTTATTCCATAAAAATGTGGCTGCTTCATACCACTCCGCTGCACTATTCTGACCGCAGTGCCAACCCTCAGGCACCACAACACAATTTGGAAACCATGTGACGGAAATGTTTAATCTGTGCAGCCCATCTGTGCTGCGTATTTTTCCACATCTCCCCAAGAGAGGCGCCTCTGAATCTCCACACTGCCTTTAATATTCTCCTAAATCATTCCCCCCATTGCACTTTAAGGGCCATTGCTACAATTTCACAGGTTCATAGAAAGTGCACTGAGGAGGGAGGAGGATGTTCTTGGGTGGGAAGAGAACCTGAGGTAACAGGGCATTTGTTGCTGGGATTCTTTTTCATATATATTCTTGGGATAACTCTTGTTCATGCTTCATGCCATTTGGAAAAGGCAGTGGGAACTTACCCTTAATAAAGACATCAAGCTGCAGGCTGCAGGAAGGTTGTGTCAGCGCAAGCTGATTGGGAATGGGGGAAAACATGATTTCCTAAGAGCCTAGCTATAATCAGCCTTCCAATTTCAGGGCATGGGGCAATGGTCTGCCCTTTGGTTTTCAATAGGAATGTCTGTGATCAACAGATTTGGCAGTTCCCACTAAGTATATGAAAAAGATGAACGTGTTTTTTGCCATGGAGGGGGAGCGGTGCTTTTTCCACTGCTGTCCAAGGCAGACGTTCTTGGAGCAATTTGCTTATATGAGCCTCATAGGCATCCATGTATCAAATGAGCACATAGGTCTTCAATACAGCCACATGTGTGAGACATAACAGTGTTCACTGAATTAATAAAGCAATGATTGTCTTACAGAGAACTCCTCCTGTTCCAAATCTGATCAGTAAGGATAGCTATTCTCATACCCAATTGAACATGCAAAGATTTCTGCTACTTCTGGCTCCTGAATTGAGGCGGATCTTATGGAAATTTCTAAATGTCCTCGAAAGACAATAAAAACCATCACATTTATTTAATGTAAAGCTCTATTAAATATAGGATAAACAGGAGCATAAGTGCAAATATAATAATGTCTAACCTTAGAGAAAAGCCTATATCCACACAATAGCCAAATCAGGATTGACTTGACCAATAACCTTACATATATTTGTATAAGATTCCCCAGATGCAGTACTTGAGCTCTTCAGAGAAACTGTAGAACCCAAATGATATAAAAGTAATAAATTTCTATATATAACAGCACTTACCTAACCTTTAGAAGTAGAGAGAATTGCAACATATAAAGTTTGGACATAATTATATGACATTAAATTACAGTTCTGAAAATAGACTTTTAAAAGGAAACCACTGAAATGCACCACATTTCAAATAAGATAATATCTTGGCTTCTAAAATTCTGCCCTTGGAAAATTCCTATAACTATTAGAAGTTGCTCAGGCTTTGATAAGCTTTGAAAGGTAACTCCAAAAATATGGAGAAAACTGGGGAAACTACTTCTTTAAATTCACATCCTGAATTTTAGAAACTGAGTGGCTCTAGTGATCATAAAAACCTCACCTCTGAGACATTTGGTAGAAGACTAACAACTGGGCTTGCAGGAATTAAGCAATAACATAAGATTTTCAGATCAAAAGTTATATCTTCAAAATATATCCAATAAAATCCAGGGCACCTGACATTATTTTCACTCTTCAAACAGGTAGGAACAGTTTAAATCTGTTGCTACTTGTTTGAAGAGCTGTATTTACCCTTACTACAGTCACTCACAAACACTGTCAGCACAACTTGAGCAAATCCAGGTAAACAACAGGGAGCACAAAGAATGAGACCTGAGATCTTCCATCTACAGCCAGATAATAAAATTTCATATGTGGCTTTGAATCCTTTAAAAAACCCCATTAAGAGTTGATATTTTGCTAAGAGTTCTCCTTTGGCTCAATATAGGTGTACCTTCATCTGCATTAATCAAATTGTGAACCTATCTCTATTGGAAATGAGAAGAGCATGGGAAGAGCATTGTGCTTCCAGTTCCATTTTCTCAATAGCAGACCTCAACACGATATTAGTCTTTCATTCAAATTTCAACCAATTAAATTTTTGATGCTATTCCTTTGTACTCATCTTTCAGCTAAAAGTCCCAGATATTTTTATGCATGCATATTTTGCTTGTGGGCATACTGCCTGATCTCTTTCAATTTTATAGCAGCATGATTGAAGTTCCAGACACATGACAAGGGGTTTGTGTAAAGATGCTTTTTGAGTAAAGATTGGACTAATGAAATGTTATATAATGGTTGCTCATAAACACACCACTGAAAACATCATTTTATGACAATTCTGTCAATCATAATTGACAGATCAATTATGACAAGTGGTTTTTAGAATGAGTACTATCATTTTAGAAGTAGAGGATTTTCAGTTCCAAAATCCATATTGTAGTTGTTAGAAACTTGAAATAACACTTCTATTTATGATTTTTTTAAAAATCAAATACTATTCAATTTTGGCCCCTCAACATGTAACATATGACTTTCCATATTCATTTTTGATCAGACAATATATCATCATTTTTGACTTGATAAAGCTTAAAATTTCATCTACAAATTATTGTTGCTTACTTTGTAAAGCATTTAGACCAAATGTGAATTTTTAACAGCATACATTTCAAGGCCACCAGAGGTGTCAGGAATGACCCAGATGTGAACTTAAAGTTTTAGTTTGTCCTTCACAGTCTCCCTGATTTTCCATATAGTTGTCTTGTTTTGAATTTGCAAATAGCAAATAATGACTATTGAAGATCTATATCTTCGTATGTGTATCCTTTTGTGTGTGAGAAAAAGTGTGCATTGTGAAAGAAAGTATATGTGGTGAAGACAGAAATTAATCAAGCAAATCAAACATAAGATTTAAACAAATCAAGTATACAGTAGTTCTAAAGAAAGCCATTGATTTTGATGAGGTGTTAATCTTTGCCACTGAATTTGTAGAATTATCTAATATGTGGGCTTTGAGAAACCCAGAAAATAATTAATATAAACCTAAGGTTTTCTGACTTTCTAACCTTTCTAATTTCCTGAGAAAGAGAGATGAACTTAAACCTGCTTGGGTAAGGAATCTAATGATGCCCCTCTCCAGTGATTTATGGAAATATTCAGGAATTACACGAGACCTAAATAAGGTAACAAAATATATTTTCAGAGACTTCACACAATGCTTCCTAGGGCAGTAACAAACTGGATTCTGTAATACAACAGGTCCTTTCTTAAAACCAAACCTTCTTTCCTTCTATCCTCTGCTGGGTAGAAGATAAAGAGTTCAGCACCAGTGTTAAGATTAAATGCAACTGACCAGACCTAGAAATGAGTAAAAGAACTTTTCCCCTTCTGCTCAGGCACTAAAGTATCTTCACCTGACTCTTTTCAAGAGGCCCAAGCATCTTTTTTTCCTGTAACCCTTAATTCCTCCCTTCCACTACTTCCCTGTAAGGGAATCAAGGAGGACGGAATTGAAAATCATCAACAATCTGTAGCATTGCTCATTACCTTCCAATATATACAAGCCCCAGGTTATTGCCTGATCTTGCCAGCTATTGCCACTGCCAATGAACTAGCTGCTTTTGGGATAGCGATGAGTCTCGGCGGGAAAAAAAGCATGCTGGAATAATTCACTCTTGAGAGATTTTAATCCCTCATTTTCAAACTCAAAGGGTAAAAAAAAATACATTCTATACATTGAAAAGGAATAAATAAATCAAGTTAAGAGGTGTGGTTGTTTCAAGAAATCCTCCCTCCCCCCCTCTCTCTTTGTGTGTGTGTGTGTGTGTGTGTTAGGTGCTTGTATATGTAAACGTGTATCTAGGAGGTGTAAGGGGGAATTGGACACATTCTGGTTTGCCAAGATATTCAGGCGGAGACTGATGCTGTTTGTTACATCATCTGTTCAACAGAGGTGTTGCTATAGCAGCTGCTTATAGCTTCATTTCCTGGATACCCCCCAGGGGGGTGTCACAGCCGGATCCACCTGCTCTTTTACCTACCCTCGGCAGGGTCATCTTAAGGTCGCCAAAATAAATGAACGTCGTTGCTAATGATCTGTTTGCTGGCTGTTTATTCTCCGGGAGTGTCAGGGGCGCTCACATTTAGTAAACTCATTATGGGTCCAATTAGACTTCACCATTGCTAGATATTTAACTCTTTTTTCCTTTTAAATTAGCATTTTAATAACATTCTATCCAGCAAGGATGGGTGGAGGGGCACAGGGAACAAAATGACCGCTTTTCACGGACCAAAACTTCTTTAGCCGTAGGTGGAACTTTAATAGCAGATCTGTGAAGGTGGCATAGGAATAGGTCCATGTTCCATAAATACACACACACACACACACACACACACACTCACACAACACTATTGTACCAGGGAAGAAACAACAGAGGGTATGTGGGGGTGGGGGTGGAGGCAGCTAAAGGAAACATTTCTATTTGCTTTATCACACACTCGATTTCCTAAATTTGTTCAGCAGCCAATTATTTTCAGCGTTAACGTCTTGAGCTGCTCGCATCTGATGAAAATGAGCAGCCATCAGATTAAACTTTGGAAGTGACCTGTGAAGGGGCTTGGAATAATTACGTAAAGGACTCAATTTATTTTAGATTCCCCTGGCTGGAAGAACCATCCAAAAGAAAAAAGAAAAGTAGGACGGGGTGGAAAAATTAAAGAATCCACACTGATTAGATGATTAGAATTATCAAAATATCTCTTGAATAGAACCCCCCAGAGAGCTACTTCTTTTAAAAAGGTCACTCCAATTATTTTCGTGTCTTTTCATTCTTTGAGGAATTACTCCCTACGTGGAGTAATTTTTTCCACCCTCCCCACCTTGAGCAACCTCAAATGATCAATTTTGCAACTGAAAGGGTGACATAGCATGTAGAATGAAGGGATCACACCCATTAGTTTTCAACAAGGATCAGTGACTATTTTTAAATGTCAGGATTTTGTATAGTCAGACCTAATCTTCATTTGCAGCACACTATCCTATGTTTATTTATGAAGAAATGAGCAGCACTTTGTCAATAGAACTTACTCCTAAGTAAATGTTCTGGGAAAGCTCCTAAGAAAAAGGATCAAAGGAGGAACCCATTGTTTCTGGCTGTGGCATGCTGTATTTGTAGGGTTCAAGTAGAATGAGGAGGCTGCCTTAGGCAAAGAGAAAATAGATGGTATGGGGGTGGGGAGTTACCAGCTGTTTCCTTGTACTGAAGCTATCTCTGCCACCCTGCTTCTTCTGAGCCCTATAAGTTATCAACTCAGATAAAAATGGATGGGTTTTGCCTCCGTCAGAGGTTCTGACCTACGAGTCAGTTAGAGAGCAGATGGTATCAAGAAATAGAGACCACTTTCTTTCATCTCATGTGGCTAATTGCCTAAGTCTGAATCTGTGTCCAGGAGGTTCTTTTTTTAGGCGTCATGCCTACTGGTTCTTCTAAGAATTAAATCTACCAGTAATTATTTTAAACAGTATTATAAACCCAGAACCATCCAGAAGGTGGAATGCTCCAAACCGGAAGTTTTAAAGAAGAGATTGGACAATCATTTGTCTGAAATAGCATAGGGTTTCCTGCCTGAGCAGGGGGTTGGACTAGAAGAGCTCTAAGGTCCATTCCCACTCTGTTATTTTATTCTATTTAGCTATTTATGATTCTTTGAACCCATGCCATGCCCTTTTTTTGTGAGTTTCAAAGGCTCAAGTTATCACACCTTGTCTCTTGATCATCATACATGGCTATATTACATATGAAAAAGCAATTTAAACATATGAGGCAGTCCCATAATGTTAAAGTTGGTAGTGCAGTTTGTGGATGGAATCTTCAGCAGAATGCAACAGCTTACTGAGTCCCAGCATTCACTACTAGGTATTAAGTCTATTATGAAACATTTGAAGCTACCTGCGAATTCTATAAGCATACATCATTTTTTTTGTAAAAGTATATCTGTGACTATCTGAAAAAGCATGCAGAGAACTGATCTAACAACAGAGAAATAATTTATATAGTTCTATATATAGTCCTTGATGCAACAAGCATGCCTCTTACTCTTACAAAGGATGCTGCTTCTGAATATTCGGTAGGTTTTTCTTAAATACTTCTTAAAAATTAAATTGAGAGCTTCAACAAAACTACTTGGCTGATGCTCTTTCTGCAGGAATTCTTTTGCATTCATATATGTAGAGAATAGCACTAAACATGAGATTCTGTAATTAATGATTAATTTAATACAGTACATAATTCTTCTTTCCTCTTTTTAACAGCAATATATTATATTTCCAGATTATAGATAGGAGAATGGTATTAGAGCATTTTCTCTGATAATATTTCATATGATATCAGAAGTTCAAAACACATGCTTCAATCCAGTTATTTGATGATGATCCATGCTAGTGAAATCAAGAACCTGGAATGGTTGTGCATCATCAGTGTGAAAACCTGCTTACTAGAATAATTATTTTCTCCACGATTTAGTGTTGCGCTTACAGTAAATGCAGCTAAAACAAAACCAAAATAGTCACAGATTTCAGAAATTTGCACATTTAGAAATGACTATTAAAATTTAAATCAAAATATGATACAATATATCCATAACTCCTTGCCTACTTAGTTTGCCTTAGAACAGTTTGGTGTTCATGGGCATTTTACAGCCTTCATTTCTACTTTCTTTTAATTATTTATTCTTAAAACTGGGTTTGGCCGGGTAGATCATAGAAGGAATTCTAAAAGAGAATGCATTCTTGGTTTCCACAAATTGTCAAATTAATGAAGAGTATTTTGGTTTATCCTTATGGGGACCAATGTTTGTTTCAACATGTTCAATTAATGGCATATGAACTGCATCTGAAACAAGGATTTTGCTGGAGGCCAAGACCAAACTAGAGGGTTCTGGTATACTGCCTCCACTCTTAGCCACAATAATTTGCCAACTTATTTTTCAGTCTGTGTTATATAACACTGCCAGTCTCTGTCTGACTGCATCAGCATGTGAGCTGCATGGATAGAATTTGTGCATTCTGCTGCCACAAGCCCTAGCCAAAGGCTGATGAAAAGTAATGCTGGGAGCTACAATAATGTTCAATTATAGTTTTCACCAGAATTATAACTATTTTGCTGTTATACTATGGGCAATATCATATTAAAGGTATAGTGTTACTATTTTCTCTAAAAACTTTATCACTTAGAATATATAACTGTATCTGAATTTGGAATTCAGAATGTAAATTTGTAGATCAATAGAGCTTTTGGAAATGCCTTCTTGCTCACCCCCTTTTTTTGAATGAATACCACTATTCATCTCCAATATTAACTTAGGGAAAAAAAGCTGTGCATAAAAACTGCCTGCCTGCATGCCTACTTGCTTACCTACTCTATCTATCTATCTATCTATCTGTCTGTCTGTCTGTCTGTCTGTCTGTCTATCTGTCTGTCTGTCTGTCTGTCTGTCTGTCTGTCTGTCTGTCTGTCTATGATGGATTTAATTGGCTAATAACTGTACTATCACTACCTTTTCTGTAACTTCCAATGCTCTTTTGTCTTTTTGCTTTCCACTTTAATACATGCATAAATAACTGTACTTTACCCATATATTTATCATATAACTGTGATGCCAAGAAGAAGCTGGGCTTACATTGTGGGTGAATAATCAGCACATCGTGAACCATATATTACAACAATCTACATACACAAATATATATTAATTCAAATCCAAAATTATTTTGATAATTTGGATAAACAGTTTTTGTTAAATAATTGATAATCACTTATCAACTCTTTTTGATCAATTAAAAATAATCTAATGATTCATCTGAAGATGTTCCTGTGATATTATGGGAAGACTAGCATTTGGATTTTTCGCCATAGTCATAATATCTCCAGCAATTCTATAGGCATTATTCCATACTTAAAATCACCTTTGAACAGGGTCCCTACTTGCACGTTACCTAAGAGAGAATGCTGATTTGTCTATAATATAAGGTATAGAAACTGAAAATATACACTATAATGTAAATACAAATTAGTACATCTTGGGGAAATATTCTGATTAGGTGACCTGTGTTCCTGCTACTACATCTGCTATGCCATTACTGACCACTGCTTTATTAATTTCGTTACTTTTTCTCTTTTCTCATGGTTCTTATCACTAAACTGCATTCGAGCAGAGTTCTTTAAAAAAAAAGGGGGGCTTTTCTTCTTATAGTCATTTAAGTGCAATTGTTGTATAATAATGATACATATCTATCACCACCACCTCCTGACATATGCACCTAAATAAATATTGATATCATGAAAAAGCCAAAGTATATTTTTTTGGTAAACTTGGAGTATATATCAAAGTTTTCTTCTGCATGTATTGAAGACACTGCTTCATCTATGTAATAACACTGAAAACATCTGTGAAATAAATTGAGCTTCAATCTGGATTAGTTTTTGGCAATGATAATTTTAAAAGCTCACAAGGAAAACCAAATTGGATACATTAAGCTAGACTGTACACTTGAGAAGAACCTATATTTTATTTATTAACAAATGTGAGAAAAGAGATAAATATAATAAAACATAAATAAATAAAATGCATGTAGAAGAAAACAGTCCAGCTATAGGTTCTTTAAAGCAATAGTATTTCAAAGACAGAACTACTTCACGCTAAATTCAAATACAGAACCAGAAATAAATCTGAATGCAGTTGATATCATGGGATCACACTGGATCTGCTTTCAAACTGGCATAGAACCAGGGGTGGGATCCTGCCAGTTCTAATCTCTTCTATAGAAGAGGTTCCACAAATCTATAGTACCGTTTAGAACTGGTTCTTGCTCCCTCCCCCCACCCGTCCATACATCATCAAGATGAAGAGCAAGAGGAGGAATTCTGGGAGTTAAAGTCCACAAGTCTTAAAGCTGTCAAGTTTGAACACTCCTGGGTTTTTTATTTCTAAAGGGTTAGGGGTGCAAGGGTTTTGTAACTTGACATCTTTAAGACGTGTGTACTTCAAATGCCAGAGTTCCTGAGCCAAGAGCATTGTTAAGCGAGTTTCACCACATTTTACAAGTTGGCCATTCCCACCCAGTCACATGGCCAGCAAGCCACTCCCACAAAGCAGGCCACACCTACAGAAGAGATTCTAAATTTTTTGAAACCCACCACTGCATAGAACCCTCATATGGAAGTGCCCTTAATCTTTTAAATACTATTAAAGGCATAGTAATTGGCATAGCAAATTAAGGGTAGCATAGGCATAGTAAAGTAAAAGTGTAGTTGTAGTAGTAAAGACACAGTAGTAATATTTCTACATTAGTAGCTCCTAGCTCTATCTATTTGGATCTCTTGCACTGTAGTCTTCAAGCAGTATTGCAATTGCTGTTCTACCTCACTGAGGTTGAAGATTTAAGTATTTTTATGCTTTCTATTGTATTTTACCCAGACTCCCAGTTACCATTTCTTCCATCTCTAGATGAGACTACAAAAACTCCTATCTCCTCCTTAGATTAGAAAAAAAAATCAGTCCATGTTGACATTGTTAGAACAGATGGGCGATTAGTGCAGCACAGACAGATATCCATATTTCTATATTCCTATAAATCAATTTTCCAAACATGGCTTTGCTTTAACTACTTTTTTCCTATTCACATTACAAAAATTAAAATTTGGCCCAAGTGGCTTTTTAAGTATGATTTTTTAGCATATTGAAATTTGAATTATTTCAGGATATGTAAACATTAATTACTTCAGGGAAAACTAGAAAACTGAGTGTAGGCATTCAGTGGAGAAACTGTAATAATGAAAAATTGCAGCTCCCCCCTCCCCCGCCTAAAGATAAATTTTCAAAATTATGTTGGAACTTTTAATTTCAAACACAAATACTGATTTGTAGATATTCTCTATACACCATACAATGTTTGTTGTCATTCAGTAGACCATTACTCATTATAATGTAGAAAAATAGTAATTTCTAAAAAGATAGAAAACAAGAGCCAAATTTATATATTATAATGAAAATTACATCAACGTTCCACTTCTCTCCCGAAATAGTTGGAATTTTCTGCTGCCTAAAAAAAGGTGAGGAAAGCATATGAAAAGAGGAGAAATAAGAAAACAACTGCACAGTAATATTTTCTACATCTTATCCATCCCCTGAATTAATAGATTTATATGGTCCAATCTATAGCAGATTTATTATAAATCAGGAGAACTTGAAATTGGAAAAAAAATATTCAACCCCATTAATTTCAAGATTCCTTTAAACATGACTATAGAGCTCTTTTCCCTTGATTGTGAAAAAGCATTGAAGAAAAACCAAACTGCTCTACAATAATTTATCAACAACTCAGTCTGTGGTGCAGTGGTAGCATGTATAAAATGCATGCATTACATAGCTGTTATGCATTTCTATGACAATGAACCAGACACAATATATACACATGTTTATGAGAGAGTTAAGAAGAATAACTATAGCAATACTAACAATACTTTACAAATTGTCAGATAATGACAAAAGTAGGGGTGGAAAAAGGAACCAAAGGAGCAAAAAAGAAGGGAATAGCAGAAGGTATTGACATACAAGGGAATATGATGGGACCAAAAGTTAGGCATGCTTAAATTATTTATGATCCTTCTACCTGTAAGAATACATTTAATGGGAAATATTGTTAAGTGACTGTTTAAGGATAAATACTTATGTATTATAGGAAATATATTAGAACTATATTAGAAATATATATATTTGTAGATTTTCATGGGTGTAGGTATGCTGGTCTTGTTGTATTTGGGTCTTTTCCCATATAAGATTGAGATTGTCTTGGCGTTTCAGGGAGGTCTCACTCGCCATCTTCAGGCTGGATTTTGGGCCTGAAGATGGTGAGTGAGACCTCCCTGAAACATTGCCAAGACAATCTCAGTCTTACACGGGAAAAGACCCGAATACAACAAGACCAGCATACACACACACACACACACACACACACACACACACACACACACACACTTTTATTTATAGTTTTTTTCTTTAACATATGTGAGTGCTTGGTGAACACTGTATTGTCTGGGTCAATTTACTTCAAACATAATATTGATAAGAATGATAATATTATTTAGGTATATATGATAATAATCTTTCAACTTCTAACATTTATGTTTTGAATGCTTACTTTTCAATTACAGCTCTACAAGCCAATACTTTTGAGATGATAACATTGGTAACAATTGAATATTAGGCTTCTGAAGCCCTTTTCTGAAAAACTTGAATTTTTTATGCTCCTTTCCCAGCTTGATGTCCTCCAATAGTTCTATATCTAAGACAAGCTGGGGTTAATATGCTAGAAATGCCCAAAATGTATGATACTATATTTAATCTCATTTCAGTTAGAACAAAAAGTTCTAACTGAAAGAATGGATACTAGCATAAGTGTCCAGAAATGTTCTAAGCAGTCTATTTATCTTTGTCTTTTAGCTTTAAAGAGAGTCTTACCAAAATCCAGATGTTCATAATTTCAAAGACGAGGTATTCTGATGCAACACTGTGAGCCTTGTGGCCTAGACACGTAGGATACTCCCATTGTAGTTTTTCCACAACAGCCCACATATCAAATAAAGACTACAGAGTCAATAACATTCACATAGGTCACTCACTAACCATGAGAAGTAAGCCATCTGACTTTTTTTTGAACTCACATGTTTATGCATAATAATCTATCATCTGGAAATATCCTCACATTTTCCTTCCCTTACATTCAGTCATATGTCAACATTGTCCAAGACAATAGGCATTCTCATCATATTTCCCAGGATTCTGTAAGTCAAATGAAAGAGGAAAAAATAGGAATACTCCCTAATTCCTTGCCGCTTTTTCCTTCTGAAAATCACAATGATTCAGTTGCACAAGGAAGAACTCAAGGACAATTTGAGGAGTGACAAAGGAAATAGAGCAAATAAAAAAACAAAAACTATCTTTTTGGGAGAGGGTGTCATTTTTTTTGACAGCAGTAGTTAAAATGTTTGTTTTTTTTTGTATCAGCTCAGCTGCACCTTCAAAACTGTCATTTCATTAAAAAAATTGACAGCACAAGCTATAATTTGGAGATAGCAATAGCAGGATATATCTAGATTCGTTATGCTACTTTAATTAAATACTGCATTATGGCTTGTGACAACTTCATTGCTAAAGCATAAATAAATGTGGAATTAAAGTGTTAGTTAGGCTTTCAGTATCATAATATTTGGGGATTTTTGTTGTTGTGTCTCTTCATATATTCTTTTTCCTTTTTTATTCCTCACCCTCCATCTTTCAGTTTAACAAAGAAAAGAGCCATAAAATCAAGATGTTTGTTCATTTATAGATGGAGTAGGCAAGGGAAAAAGGAAAAGGAATAGAAAGGAAGAAAAGAAAAAGATATGTTATAATCATACAACTCTACCACAAACTCTCTTCTGCGGATTCTCTGATAGCAGGAAGAATTCCTTTGATGGGAAAATGTTTGAATATTAATTGTGTTTGTGACTCTTATCTTTCAGACCCGGCTCCTTATAAATGATAGTTCTCACGGCTGTGGGATTTAGCTTCCTTTGTGTAGCATTTAATAGCCAGTTTTTAATTTTTTTCAACTGTTGATTCGTTACCAGTTTGACACAATAGCAGCTCCTGAAAGTTCATATAAATTTTATTCTTGATTATAGCAAATGAAGCGAAAGCAGTTTCTTCAGTATCAGCTGCCCCTTCTATTCACCCCCCCCCACACCTTTGACTACACCAGTAAACTTGAAAAGAGTTATGGGGCTAACGCAAACTTATTTTATTCCCAGAAATGTAACCCCCGATCCCATTAATCTATTTGCTTCTCTGCTAATGAAAAGCCAAGGCCGCATGTGACATTTTGTGGCACCAACTACTTTAAATGTTACTGACATCAGTCGGGTTTTTAAATGTTACTTGCATCTCATACGGATCAGGAAATGGTTTTATAATTATCTCCTGCTCTCTAAACGCACGGAGAGATTTTCATGTTGTTGTTCTTTTAAGAATTTCTTGCTCACAGCCAAATTAAATAACAATACGTATTTATATTCTGAAGCTCTAAGAGATTGATTTAAAAATAAATAATTTTACAAGAAAACAAGTTTTGTGACTATGCACAGGCAGCTCTGGTAGGTTAAAAAAAGAGATTCTAAAAGATGGTTTTAAAATATTTTTGCACAATTGTAATCAGATTATAACTGGTTACTGCAAAATAAATATCAGAAGACATTATCAAGCAAATGTGAGATTTTTCTGGCTAAAGATTGGGCGGAAGCTTAAACAAAACATTTATTTCTACCGGTATCATCTTCCTAAGAAATAATCAGTATGACTAATTAGTAACATTTCTATTGCCAATTTAGAATATAGGCCTCTTTGTTCCTCATAACCAACCTGGGACGATTAGTAAAGTATTAAGAACTAAATCTTTGTCTAATAAAAGCAAAGATGATTCTAGCCAAGAGCTTGTTATAAACATGCTTTTGGAAATGGAAGGAATGTCACATTTAAAGACACATATTTCCTTGATAATATATTCAAATGGAAATGCATGAATCCACTACATACACTAGCATAACTAATAAATTTGCAATATTTCAGCCTCAACAGCCTACAATGATTCGTTTTAAAGATTTATGTGATAAAAATTACTCAGAGATGAATGAAGTTTATTCTGTGCCAGATTGGGAGGTCTTTAGCAGTGCATTTATTATTATCTCTGACAAAGAATAAAGACTTTTACAGGGTCCATGATGAATTTCTGCATAAAATAAACAGGGTGGTGGAATTGCATACGTGCAACTATACATATATTATATCTAAATATTGCATTAACACAAGAAAATTGTGCATGGTTTTGCATTTGAGATACAAAACTAAAGATTACCTACCACAATGAAGAAGAAAATTTAGAAATGAACTGACTGAAAGAAAAGTCTTTTATTATATAAGGCACTGTTATAGTCTAGAAGAGATCTTTAAATGAAAGATTGTGTTTAGAAATAATAAGCAATCCTTACAATATCTGGATATTACGATGTTTGTGTGTTATTGGAAAAGGATAGCAAATTTGGCACAGTTTTAGCCAGCTGAGATCAATTATAAATTACAATTCCATTTTCTCTGGAGACAAGAGGAAAACTTCCAGAAAAAGTCACATCAATAATTTTCTGGATTCTGGTATTCTATTCCAACTCAAAGGATATAGGGTTTAGGGAATGAAAAAAGGACAAACCACTTAAACACTATCTTACTCATTAGGAGGCAGAGATTTCCTCAATATGTCAGACCTATAAATATCTCACCTAGCCATCCTTAATGGTAACTAAAATCTGTTACTTCACTGCCTCATGATAGGGCCATCCCTGACCTAGAGTTCATACTTGAAGATCATAGATAGGAGATTAGTTTTAACAGGCTTTAAGCCCTCTGTCAAAGGCAAATAATAAAGGATGGATTTTCCCCGAGACTTTCTGTGCTTCTTATTAGTGAAATGGGACCACAATCCAAATTAATGATTATAATAGCAGGTGGTGGTAGTTTCTCCATATTAATTAATATACAATATCATTTGCATGTGTATTGTATAGCTTTGTTACTTATTACTTGAATGCCAATGAAATGTACAGTATATCCAAGATAGCTGAAAGTATAGGCTTTGACATCAGTATGAAACAGACAGAAGCTATGTGAGTCTTCGAAAACGAATATTCTGAAGATTATTTCATATTTTTGAACTTCATGATATAGTTGTAATCAGGGAAAAACATGGATAAAAACATGGATTACCCATATTTTCAATGGTCTTCCTTTCATGTTAAAGGGCCACATTTGTAAAAATGCAAACCTAGTGAAGGGTGTTTCTTCTGGATCAGTTAACATGTATGGAGTAAATAGGATTCCTCTTCTTAAATACAGTCGGATAATCTGATAATTTGGGAGGCAAAAATAATAATAAGAATGCTTATATTTTTCAGAAGAATAGTCAACTTACTGTTCATGGCATAAAACAAAACCGGAATTAAAGGGAAAGAATGGGATTTCAATGTTGTAGACAGATATTAATTTTAGAATGCCACACCCATAGGACATCAATGGGTTATTACTGGGGTGGGATTACATTATTTCATCTTTGCCCAACCTGGCACAACATAACCTTTATGTTCTTATAGAAAACTATGTGTAGAAAATTACACGGAAGAAATGAATCGTCTGGGGGTTTATTTCTGGATGGTTGGTTCTTGTCTGAAGGTGAAGATGAAGGGAGCTGTGATAGGGGAAGCTCTCTGACGGGGGGAACATGGGTGGGGAAATAGCCTTAAGCCTGAATTTGACCGGTGTATGACCGTTGCCTTCTAGCTGACCTCAGAATTTATTCCCAAGCATTTCTGATTCTATAGTCTCCTGTCCCATGGGAGTTATTAATGGAAAAAACCCCAACATCCTAGCCATCTTTTCATTGCAATGCAGCTTATTAAGAATGACATGATGGGGGTATAGGTAGAAGGAAGAGGAAATATATGTGGGTTTTTAAAAGCCACTTCCCAAAATGGTCTTAGTTGAAATGAAGGTTCATAGCATCATCTGATCGTTCTTTCACTCCTGCCTTTCCCCCCTTTTTTCCTCTTTGCATTTGACTCCTCACATCCCACAAAAAGACCACTAGATGTCACCCGCCTCCTCCTTTCACTTCAGGATCTATGGAAATAGGATTGTACTTTAAAGCAACAGTTCAGAATTAATAATACCTGAATGTTTTGTTTGTCTTATCACTTCCAACAGAGAGATAGAGATAGACAGACAGACAGACAGATCAATTTTGAAATATTATTCAAATATACAAATCTTTTATTTTGATTGATGAGGTAGGAAAAAAGGATGCTCTATGACTGCAGAACAGTGGCATTCTCTGAGTTCCTTAAATTGGTGCCCTCTACTGTTGAATTACAATTCCCCTCATCCCCAGCCAGCATGATTGTTATAGATATGATAGGAATGGTCTGAGTATCATCATTAAATTTTATCTGTTGTTTTCCTTTTACAATTTAGATATATCAGATTTACAATTTTATCATGGAAAATTGTCTCAAAATACAAACACCGAGTTTCTTGAATAATACTATTTCTTTAATTTTTGATGGCTGGCTGAGGATTTTACAATACAATAGCAGAGTTGGAAGGGACCTTGGAGGTCTTCTAGTCCAACTCCCTGCCTAGGCAGGAAACCTATACCATTTCAGACAATGGCTATCAACATCTTCTTAAAGACTTCCAGTGTTGGGGCATTCACAACGTCTGGAGGCAAGTCGGTCCACTGATTAATTGTTCTAACTGTCAGGAAATTTCTCCTCAGTTCTAGTTTCCACCCGTTGCTTCTTGTTCTACCCTCAGGTGCTTTGGAGAATAGTTTGACTCCCTCTTCTTTGTGGCACCTCTGAGATATTGGAACACTGCTATCATGTCTCCCCTAGTCCTTCTTTTCATTAAACTAGACATACCCCAGTTCCTACAACCGTTCTTCATATGTTTTAGTCTCCAGTCCCCTAATCATCTTTGTTGCTCTTCTCTGCACTCTTTCTAGAGTCCTCCACATTTTTTTCTACATCGTGGCGACCAAAACTGAATGCAGTATTCCAAGTGTGGCCTTACCAAAGCATTATAAAGTGGTATTAACACTTCACGTGATCTTGATTCTATCCCTCTGTGTATGCAGCCTAGAACTGTGTTGGCTTTTTTGGCAGCTGCTGCACACTGCTGGCTCATATTTAAATGGTTGTCCACTAGGACTCCAAGATCCCTCTCACAGTTACTACTATTGAGCAAGGTAGCACCTATATTGTACCTGTGCATTTGTTTTTCTTGCCTAAATGTAGAACCTTACTCTTTTCACCATTGAATTTCATTTTATTACATAGTGACCAATGTTCAAGTTTGTCAAATCCTCCTGTATCTTAAGCCTATCTTCTGGAGTTGGCTATTCCTACCAACTTGGTGTCATCCGCAAATTTGATGAGTTCCCCATTTAATCCCTCATCCAAATAATTGATGAAGATGTTGAAGAGTACTGGGCCTAAAACAGGGCCTTGAGGTACTTCCCTCCCATGTAGATGCAGTTCCATTGAGGACTACACCAGTGGTGGGTTCTGGATCCCTTTCCAACTGGTACAGTTGGAATGGGCCTGGCATCACCCACATGGACACGTGTGGTGCCAATGCTCACGCCCACAGTGTGCGCATGCATTGTACCTACCTGTGGCGCCTCTGTGATGCTCCAGCTGCTCGGCGGAGTGTTGTGCAGATGCTGTACACACTTTGCACCTGCGTGGAAGCGCCAAAGGCTTAAAGGACAGATAAGGAGCTCAGGCGAATGGGTGGGCCCTCCGGAGCACTGTACCAGAATGGTACCCGGTGCTCCGGGCAGGCTTCGGTACGCCTGTATCGGGGCGTACCGCCTGCAACCCACCACTGGACTACACGTTGAGTGTGTAGTTATGAACTACACATAACTGTAGTTAGCCAGTTATGAATCCATCTGGTGGTGATGCTGTGTAACCCACATTCTTCTATTTTATCTAGTAGAAGGTTATGGTCTACCTTATCAAATGCCTTACTGAATTCCAAGTAAACTATATCGACGGTATTCCTCTGGTCCACTAATTTTGTCACTTTGTCAAAAATGCAATAAGATTAATCTGGCATGATCTGTTTTTGACAAACTCATGTTGGCTTTTGGCTATTACTTTGTTTACTTCTAGGTGTTTGCTAATTCATTGCTTGATTATCTTTTCCAGAATCTCCCTGGTATTGAGGTCAGGCTGATAGGTCTGTAGTTTCCTGGATCTATTTTTTCCCCTTTTTTGAAGATGGGAACCACATCAGCTCTTTTCCAGTCCTCTGGCAGTTCCCCGGTGCTCCAGGATCTCTGAAAGATATGTTCAGTGGTTCTGAGATCTCATCTGCCAGTTCCTTCAGAACCCTGGGTGTAATCCATCCGGTTCTGGTGATTTGAACTCGTCTAGGGTAGACAGGTGCTCACTTATCACTTTCTTTCCTATTTCAACTTGTGTTTCTAATCTGATTTTTGTGGTGCTGTTTTTGATAGGTTGGACTGTTTTATTCCTTTGAGGATAAGATTATTAAAAAAATAAGAGTAGCTTGGAACAACAATCAGGAGCCTTCCAATATATGATATACAGAATCATAGAATGGGAAAGAGATGAAGGCCAAACCATCTGCTTGCCACAAAACATAATGACCATTTATCAGTCTCTGGCCATACAAAAGATTACTTAACAAAATGCAGCCTGCTATTTCTAAGAATTCTGGTGGAATAAAATAATCTCTTTGACACACTAAATAGCTCTCAAGAACAACACATTCTAGACTAGGGGTGTCAAATTGATGGCATCACGGCGGCATCACATAATGTATCAGGAGTTTCCCCCCTTTGCTAAATGGGGTGGGGGTGGGGTTAGCACATGATGCCTTCAGCCGTGGGCTGCGTGCTTGATACCCCTGTTCTAGACCATTCAAGCAAGTCATGTAACAGTTTACAAAGATATTCAAAATACAGCTTTCAATGTCACAAGCCATCCTGATTTGTGAAGAACATCTTGACTAAAAAGTTCCAGTCACTCCCCTAAACGTACACGAAACATGTGATTGAAAATTATTCTATATATGTTATCGAGCAAAGAAGTACAACCAGCCATTAACATAGAACTGCAACCACTCCTGCCACCCAGATTCATTTAACTATGTTCTTTAGGGTACATAGTTAAAAAAAAACATACTTAGAAGTATATTCATGGTGGAGCCCATCAGCCATTGATAGTATCCAACTAGTGAGAAAGACTGTTTTTAAAGTCATCCAAATATCATAAAATAATGATAATGAAGATGAACTTGCATTGTCTCAATGATGTCTCAATGATGGCTATAAGAACTGGGGAATTTGGGGAGAATATATTCTCCCATAATTGCTTTGCTCTGATTTTTTTTTTTAAATGTCCCCCGGAAATTATAATGCCCAATTTCAGCTGATGCTAAAAATCTAAATAAAGTATAATTTAGTATCTGGATGGGAGACCATCAGGAAATATCAAAGCTGAGAGCTAAACTGGGAAGGGTGTCTGTGAGTTAAGGGGTGACAAGCAGAAGAAAGCAATAGTAACAAATGCTGCCAAAAAAACTACAGGGATCTATTTTGTAATTCCCAGGATTTGAGCTCTCAATTCTGAGGGCTTGGCTGAAGTCAATTGCATGTGATATTAATAAATTCCTTAGACATAGGTACACTGGATACCTGTAGGGAATCATTGCTTGCCTAATTCATAAACCTCATCACTCTGTGCCAGTAATACTCTGGTTTCTTTCTAGTTCATAATCGTTGTAATAGATGCCAGGCATTGATATCCGAATGAGTGATTTGTAAAGCGTTATTGAAGTCCCTGAAAATATATAAATGAACACTTATAGTAATATATCAAACTGTTGTTTTATTGTAAACTACCTGGAGGAATGCAGAGCAGGTCATAGTTGTACTAAGCAACTCTTAATGCAATGCAGTTGTAAGCAGTGTAAGGAGAAAATGAAAGAGATGGTTCTTTAAAGAAAAAAGATGTCAGGGACATCTGGTAACACCAGGGCCAAGCCTAGCTGCCAACACTGGCAAGCTTTGCTACAAGCCCCCAGTGTCATTTAAAAGCACCTGAGAATGCAAGTTGACTCAGGTTGTTGAGCATAACCACTGACTGTTCTGTTAATGGTGCTAGTGAGGAGCTCCAGAACAGCATTATCAATGGCACAAGAGATATGCTGAGGCTTAACACCTCCAGCTTGGCTGTGCTCAGTGAAATTGTCCAGGTTTTAATGCTGGAACTTCAGCAATAAAAAGGAATGATAACATTATTTAAAGGGGAAAAATATAAAACCAAAACTGAAGCATGTAATATTGTCAAACATTTGCATGCCTTCTTAAAACAAGCAATATAATTCTGAGATCTTAACCAACACATTATGTAAAAATGCTAGGAGTTCCTTATCAAGGCTGGGTTTACAAGGATGCCTACAGTATTATATACACTACTATTTGGAAATGTTGAGCCAAAGACAGTTTTGTCATAAGACTATGACCCAAACTCAAGCAAAATCCATTTTAAGTCATACAACCTGTCTGAAATGCCACTGATTGGGAATCTTAAAAAACAAAAAATCTACTCAACTTCAAGCTTAGGAGATTGCTTTGCTCCTTCTGCCCATGAAGTCCAACTTTTAAATTGGTCAATGTCTAACATGTCCTAGTTTTCTGCTGTTTTCTGAATGATATTTTCCAGTGCCCAAAAGCTTAGATGAATCACAGAGACTCAATGTACTTTACTGTATAAGGAATGTTTTTTTTTTTTTTACTGATCTTAAGCTATTTTTTCTCAAGTTATTTGAGGCCACTGATAAATAATATCTAAGAGATGTGTGACTATAACCACAGAGAGAGGGAGAAAGTTTTAAGATAGAGTATACCTTTAAAGTGTAATTGATAACTTTCCCCTTCTCATCATGGCAATCACAGAAAAGCTTCAAATTTATGAGAAGGAAGGAGAGGTTCACTTAGAATAACTTAAAGGGAAAGCTATTTCACCAGATTTGTTGCAGAAAATGTTTGGGCAATTTGGCAAAAGAAATGACTTTAATGGTCGCTAATAGTTTGACACTTTTAAAAAAGAAATAGAATAGAATTTGTAAAAAGATAGGAAAAAGAAGTCAATAAGATTGAAGAATCTGTAGGGCATTTGATTGGAGATCTAAGACAAATTACTAACATAGTGGAAGTTTTGGAAGTAAGACAGAAGCAATTCCTTAAAAAACATGGAGAAGATATAAAACAAAAGCTTGTTTAAGCCTGTCTAATTTCCTGGGTTGGGGTGGGGGGAGATGACACTGTGATGGAGACTAATAAAGTTTATATGATTAATACATATTTTGCAAAATTAAGAAATGTTCCCAAGAGATCCTTGTGCAGTTTGTTAGGAAAAATAATAGAAATCAAGTGTGCAGCAGCATTTTAATACTAGATTGGGGATTGATAAAGTGATTTTTCTTAAATAAATTCCAACTACAATACGGTATAAGTGAAAAGAGGTTTTTTCCCCTTATAAACTTAAGCAGAAGATTCCATCTGGATGAGGAAAGAGTGATTTTTTCCTTTTAAACTGAATTCTATGCAGAAAACAAGAGTTATTTGGGGGAAAATTTAAAGAATTGGAAGAAATACAACGGAAGTGACAATTACAGATGCAACTAAACAAATGCTACAACAGATATAACAAACACTGAAGAGGACTCCACATTGGGTGCAATAGGGATTGATTTTTTAAGTTTGCCAAATTAGGCATTATTGCCTAATGTAGAATGCAAATGCAGCAAATGCTTCTAAATTCATTATATTTGAAAAGTTAAAACAATATGTGATTTTTTTACAAAAACACATGTTAGAAAAAAAGATATAAAATATCTGAATCACAAAAATCTGGCTGAAGAAGGAGTTACTTATATATAAATCCTCATCTATATCCAAAACTCATATTGACTGATGATCATGGCCGATAAGTTGGATTGCACATTAATCTACAGGGGACTAAGACTTTGATATTAGGAATTATGTACAATCAGATTAAATATTTGATAAAAGAACATGACAAATCATTGGACTTTCTGTATGAAAATTGGTGTTCCTGAGAAATTGCAGTGAGATTGTTTCCCCATAGAAAGGATAGAACTTTTGAGAATTTAAAAAAAAAATATTATATCTACAAGGAGAAAAAAAATAAAATATACAAGGTAATTTTTTAAAATTTAATTAAAATTGTAATTTGTTGATATATGGATAATAAAAATTGTGGTTTTTCTGAAGACATATATCTATTCAAGAATATATTAGATTTGGATATAGATATTGTCTATTAAAAGATGATGTTACCCATACAATTTTGGATCAGATGCTGTGACTTACTTCAAAAGGTATAATGGTTCTTTAGATGGGAATGATATGAAGCTTTAAAGGAAATTATATATAAAATAAATAAAATCTTAACAATCAGAAATTATCAAAACCATGGCAGCTACATTTTATTTTGCATTTTTGTGTCAGTAATGCAAAATTAAAATCATCATTATAAAAAGGTACACTGTTATGTCACATTAACCTGGACAAATGATCCAGATACGGGTGGAAAAAGTCAATATATTTCAGGATTGAGTATACATATTTTTTTGATATTTATTTATAAAATAAGTAATAAGCTATTATTTTTATTCCTATATTTTTGTCAATATATCTTATACTTGATTTGTCTTTAAATTCTACTATGTAGTGGAAATGCAACGCATTAAGAATCAGAGGACTTAGGAAATATTTTTTTTATCTGTCCTCAACATTAAAATATTGGCTTTGGATCCTAGCTCACTAATGGCTATATTTTTTTTATTCTAACAAAATGGCTACTTTGAATAAATCTCCTTTTTAGGTACAGATGCATAATATTTAAAGGATGTTGGTATGATTGTCCATACCAATTCTCATGGCAATGATTACATACTAATTCTTATGTTAGTTCAGTTAACTGAACTGCAAGTAAGTTATGATATTGACTAAACGGCACTTTACTGCAAGAAACAAAAATTCCAAGACCCTTTTCAATCTGAAAACCTGCAACAATACAGAGAAACTAAGTAAGGGGAGGGAGAACTAAAATTCTACCTGTTCCCAATGCTTTCTCTCAACAGGATTATTTTTGTGTTTAAAAAGGGCTATTAAAATATTTGCTGCACATTTTTATTCAGTTTTCACTGATCCGGAGCCTTTCTAGGATACTTAAAATATAAATTCCACATATTTGGAGATACCAGGTTGGGAAAGGCTGATATTGTGTATAATGGTTAATATAAAGACTCCCTTGTCAAATTAGCCATTTGGTGGCTAAGCAAGAATCATTGATATGAAAAACAACTCATGTTATTGGGGAAAGATCACATTATTGTATGCACACAAAAGCAGAATTTGAATCTTCATATCTCTATCTTGTTTATTGAATTTAATATTGTGGGAATCAATGTAAAATACCATTTCAAATTTCAACAGTAGAACAGCTTATTATTACGTTACGATGTCCTAGGCCCCTGGGTGGGGCCCGACTAGTAACCAATGTTTACTACTACTACTATACTACTACTACTACTACTATACTACTACTACTACTATATATTATTATTATTATTATTATTATTTTAATATTTGGTGAGATTCACAGCCTTTGGGGCTAGTTGGTAGTTCAGAAAAAGTTCAACAGCTCGAGCCCTAACCAAGGACCTAGGAACTGTTAAGGTAACGTCGGAGGTATAAGCTGTTCCAAGTAGGGTGGTTTTTTGTAGAATCAGAATGTTCAAGTCTGATAAATATTATTGTTATTGTTATTGTTGTTGTAATTATTATTTTGGGTTTACATTAATGCTGAAAAGAAACCTTTCATGAAATCTAAAGTTATAGTAAATATACGAGGTTAATTTAGTCAGCCCCCCCCTTCACTCCATACCATATTTGAACAAGACTTTCCTATTTGCTGTTGAATCATAGCCAACTAAGCCTCCCCCCTTCTTTCCCATCCCAAAATCCCATCTCCCCACGGCTGATGCATTAAGTCAGACAGGACCTTAGCAGCAGACACATGCATTCCAAATAACACCAGATGGATTTTTATATTAGCTACTATTTCATGTTCAAGGCACAGCAACCGTACTGCGTTTTTTAAAGAAAAGAAAAGAAAAAGCAAGCCTCGGCGCCTCTGTCACACTTGCTTCGGCAAGATTAATTTTGCAAAATTAATTGGGACAAGATTGAGAAGGAAATTAAAATGCAGCTGAGTGAACAGGCTTTTCAAACACCTTTTTCTCTTCTTCTCCCAACCCACTTGCTTGCCACCCTCAGCAACCCCGCCAAGCTTTATTTTACCTTTGCTTCTTCAATAATCATAGGTGAGCACTACTGCCTCATAAAATCATTTTTGAAAGAAAAACACTCAGGAGTACTTAGTTATTCCCAATGAAGGAGGTGATAGAGCTCCATTCAAAGAAATTAAAACCAGATCATATTATTAGGTGCTAAGATAAGAAAGGCAGGAAGGCAACATGAAGACCTACAGTGTCTACTTCTCAACCTTGGTAAGTTTAAAATGAGTGAACTTCAACTCCCATAATTTCGCAGTCAGTTTTGTTGAAGTCCACCATCTTAAAGTTACCAAGCCTGAGAAACATTGATCTACATGATAAAAATGTCTTTCTTGCAGCATTACATTTAATATACAAATTAATATTAAAATATGGGAGGGTTTAAGATTGCACTTTGTGATGACTTATTCTTGAAAGTACATTTTGAACACAAGTTGAACCTGGATTATTAAAAAGCGATCTTTCCATTATTTGAAAAGGTTCGTCCCCTGGAATTGTAAGAACTGTAAAATTGTTAAAATTTCCAACAAGTAGTTGCAAGGATCCCAAAGAATAAGAAGCATTCATATTGATATTAATGAATTTAAGATGTCTTTGTTCCTCGCAAAGGATTAGAGAGAAATATTTCTATCCTCTGTTATAAGATTTTCAATAAACTTAAATGACCCTCCTATTTTAAAATTGAGTAAATTTGGGAGACCATCCTTTTTGATTTAAAAAAAAATGTGTTCAAAAGTCATTGCCAACTGTGGCTTCTGGGCAAAATTCCACATTTGCATTTGAGCAACTTCATATAAGTATTATAGAGAAATTTTGGTTTGTGATATGTTGATTTTTGTGTGTGTGAGGTGGTATCTGCTGTAAAATTTAATCAAAATGAAATTTTCATCAAAATGAAATTAATGTCTCTTGGACAACCTGACTACAACGTAAGGGAAAGCATGTAAAGAATAAAAAAGTACAACCATACTCTAGCATTTTTAACCTTTGATGCTACAATGCTAGCACTCAAAATGGTGGTTATCTTTATGCACTGTAAGTGAGTTATTGGCCTGTCACTTTGCTGTTGTGGGTTGTGTAGATTAAAGAAGTATTATATTGT
This sequence comes from Thamnophis elegans, assembly GCF_009769535.1. Classification (NCBI taxonomy): domain Eukaryota; kingdom Metazoa; phylum Chordata; class Lepidosauria; order Squamata; family Natricidae; genus Thamnophis; species Thamnophis elegans. Next base: position 101,934,639 of record NC_045558.1, read on the forward strand.
GGAATGTTTATATTTTTTGTTATTTTATGCAACATTATTTCAAGGGTTCCTCTAGGATTAAAAAAGTTTATAAAGAAATGTCCCATCACCAATATTTTGCAGCAACGTGGGGGGAAAGCAAATCTGTTTTTTTATTTCTTTATTTATCGAGAGGAACTTCATAACTAAATGTTATGAAATATATTTCATACACTACATAGTACAAGGAAGAGAAAGTAGAATAGGATTTTGATTATAGAAGTTGGGTCGCTCCATTATTTAGTATATCACTTTGTTCTTCCCCATTCCCAACAAAATACAAAGTATAGAAAGGGCTTGAGGAAGACAGCCTAGATCCGTGATGGCGAACCTATGGCACGTGTGCCAGAGGTGGCACACAGAGTTGTCTCTGCTGGCACCTGCACCATTATCCCGGGTCAGATTTCCGTGGCATTTCTTTCATGAGCTTCTGTTTCCTGAAAACGATGAAACAGAAGCTCATGAAAGAAAAAGATCTTACCTCTTGCAGGACTGCCCCACCTCCTGCCAGCCAGCTGGTCTTCGGATCTCTGCTGCGCATGCACGCATGTCCATGCATGCACAGGCATGTCCATGCATGTCCATTAATGTGTAGGCATGTCCATGCATATGCATGCATGCACAGGCATGCATGTGTAAATCTTTCAGTTTGGGCATGTGCACACAATTTGGGCACTCGGTATCTAAAAGCTTCGCCATCACTCACCTAGACTCTGGTAATAGCAATTTATATCTTAATGAACTGACCTTTAAGACCAATCCTAAATCATTAGGACTCAAAAAGTCTTAAGTCTGGAACTTACTCCTCCTGAGGAGAGAAGTAAGCGTTTCTTGTGTAGTCTCAGCTCTGAAGTTCCTACTCCTTTTCCTTGATTGCTCTGATATGAGTAATTACATAGGAAGTCAGGGTTTTTGTCATCTGATATCAAGCTTCTTGGAGCTAGATCCTTACTTAGGACACATTCTTCATTTGCATATCTGTGGTAAAGAAAGTACTTCATATTCCCAGCAATTCTTCATCCTCCATTTCTGCAGTTTCTTGCTCACATCTGATCAAGCAGCTCAATTAACTATGTGATTCTTGAGTGATAAAAACATGCTCAGCCTACTATAGAGACAAACTATTGCCAGGCATATTTACATGAAATGAAAGAAGAATTTCCAGGAGCAACTTTCTGAACTAGAGGGGGAGATTTGGGTGTAGAAAGGAGAACAGAAAGACATTCGTGTGTTTATTGCATAGAACTGTAGTTTTCAATATATTCTAGTTTCAAAAATTTTACTTAATGATTATTGTGAGTCCATAGTAGGACTCATATGTATTGCAGATATTACTCATTTTTACCTATTTACACACCCTCATGGGAGAAAACCACTAGCTACAATCACTAAGAAGGTTGCATCCTAGAATATAGTTTCCCTTTTTGATATCCTTCTTACATTGATTTGCCAATCTAGCCATTGATGAATATTCCTCCACAAACTATGTGTGTTGTCTTTCATACTTCTCTTTCCTCAAGATCCCTAAATGCACTAATATTTATAAAACCAGTTACTTCTTTCTCTCCTGCCATACTAAATTTTGTAACTATACACCTTCCCCTTTACTGGAATCCACATCTGTTTAGAGCTTAAAATGGTAACTGCACAGTATTGTTTATGCAGCAAGTTTATTAGCAAAGCTAATAAATTAGAAGAATGTCATGGGCAGCTGATGCAATATGTATGCCATCCAAAAATTATTGGAATTATCTCAGGAACATTAAAATTAAATTGCATCACAGTTTGCCTGTTCAGAACAGCTGAAATCACAACCTGCTCTCATATAGTTTGGATATGCCCTTTGTTTATTTTTGGTTTTGGTTTTTGGCACAAAGCTATATGGTAAAACTGCTGTAGGTTCTGGGAGATTCCAATCTCCATGCCCTGAGGGAGGATTCTAGTGACCCAAATATTTGACACACAGTAATATAGGACTTCAGAGAAGTTGAAATGTAACTGGAAGATAGAGGACATAGATATTTTCTTCTGCCATGATCAGATCACTTTCTTTTCAAATTACAGATGAAGCTCCCTTGAAATTCTACAAGATCCATTAGAGGACACCATTTTCAGTGGTTCCAATCCTGTCTTATGAGTTGATTTAGTTGGTGGTGCTGTGAGAATAGCAATTGAGCTTTTGCAAGGTCTATTGTGGAGTTCTCCAATGTTTGATACTCTCACCTGTATTAATCATGCACCACTGGAAGAAATTATTTGCTGATTCAGGGTGAAAAATCATTAGTATGCTGATAATGCCCAACAATATATTGCTAGATTGAGGTGGAGATGCTGTGAAAGTCATGCATTGGTACCTGGAGAAGGTCAGCATATTCCTGGGATAAAACAAGAGAACTAAAAAAAACTGAAATTACGTTACTTGCTGCTAATAAACATGAAAGCATTTTTTAAGAATTGTCCCGGTAATACTCTTGATATGGTAGTGTCACCAGCTAAGGAGTTGGTATATCATCTGGGAGTCCTTTAGTTGAATTAGCAGGTGGAAATGTGGTGGTGGTGGGGAGAAGGTTTGCTCAACTCTAGCTACTTGCATCATTAACACCCCTACTTTAATCAAGATGACACATGCACTAATTATCACAGCCAGACACTATAATGTATTCTATATGGAACTGCATTTAGAGATAGTTCCAAATGTAGTGGCAAGACTCCTGAAGGGACAAATCAATTAGTGTATAATTCAATGTATTCACTGTATTTAGTGTATTCACTAAAATGGCTCCCGATTCGCTTTCAGGCTTAATTCAAAGCACTTATCATCTTTTTTAGGATCTTCATAGCACTGCTTCATATTACATCATGCAACATCTACCTAACCAATATGAACCCTAGAGAGTGTCTGTTGACAGCCTCTCACTCTGTGAGAGCATTTGTGAGTAGCTCTAACTCTTTGGGTCTGGAAGAGAGAATTGACCCCATCTCTGCTAGTATTTAGAAAGACAATTAAAACTAGGTATTCTATCAGGTATTCAGCTCCTAGTTTGTCATGGTGTATTTTTTATAGCTATTTGCTTGGACATTATTGTGATTTTAACTATGTGTAGTGATTGTGTTAATTACCTCCTAGCTGATTTCAACAACTTATAAATAAGACAAATAAATACATAAATAATAGCACTTACCTTACTAATAATGTATATCAAATCTCCCCTTTGAAAGGAAAGTTCATCTGGGTGGCCCCCTGTGCAGTCCCATAGACTTTGATAATAATTTGCATAACGCCTTATGAATCCTAAGAGAGAAATTTCATTGCAAAAGTTATTAAACAGTTTCTGAATTCCATTCACGGGATTAACAGAAATACAGACAGGACAAACAGAATTAAACATTTTGTTTAAAATGCACACATGCACGCATAGACACACAAACACTATAGTTCTTGACTACACAATTGAGCCCAAATTTCCATTTCTAAGCAAGATAATTAAGTGATTTTTTTACCAATTTTATGACCTTTCTTGCCACAGCTGTTAAAAGAATCATTGAAGTTGTTAAGTTAGTAACATAGTTATTAAATGAAACTGGCTTCCCCATTAACTTTGCTTGTTAGAAGGTCGCAAAAGGCTCAGGACACTGAAAGAGTCATAAATACATTTCAGTTGCCAAGCATCTGAATTTTGATCACATGACCATAGGGATGCTGCAATGGTTGTAAGTGTGAAAAATGGTCTAAGTCACTTTCATATATATGTCTCTCTCTCACATTCACACACACGATTGATAGTGAAGATCAATCAAGGTTATTCTAATTATTGGACAGGCTTTACAAGTAATATATTTTTTTAAATGTAGGATGTATGATAAAAATATATGAAAATAGTTTTATTTTGAATTCTAGGCAAGAAGATTACATATGGTTTCAATACCAATAGGTATTTTTCCACAGCTAGAATATTGAAATTATATGCAATTGTTCATCTCTTTTATCAGATTCTGTCCACAGATTTTCAAGTTTATCTATGCTATAAGCCTGTGGTGAGTTCCTAACCTGTTTACTACTGGTTCACTGAGAGAGCGCTGACATGACTTTCTCTTGGTGTGATTTTGCTTAACCAGTCACTTCTAGGAGGGTTACAATGGTGTTGAATATACTCCATTTATATACAGATCTGCCTGACAGTGAACTACTAAAGTCCAAATACTTTGGAAAGCAGAAAGAGTCAGGTGACTATAAGCAACTGGTTTGTTTTTTTGGAGGTCCTCAGAAATTTATTTAGTTTGAGCCATGACACACTTCTATATAGTTTGTTGAAGATCAGGCTTGATGTTGCATCCAGAATTCTGTTTTTTAACTAAGGGAGGTCCTCCCTTGTTTGAAACATTTAAGTTTAATTTTCTTTTCAAATGAAATGATAATCCTAGAAGTTTATACTTTTGCCACACCCAAATAGGTAGCTTTGGATTATCTCCTCAATAAATAAATGGGCAAATACAATATGTTTTATTCATCTGCTTAATTGGGTCCACTTCAATTTTAGGATTGTTTTTGATCATATTCAAAATTCAAAGGGTAAACAAATTTTTAAGCATCACTGTAATTGTCCAGTGGAACCACAACATAGGGGAAATTGCATTACCCATTTTGAATTGGAAGAAAAGAACATCGTGATAAGAAAATGTTTAGATGAATAAAACCACATCATCATAATATGCAAGAATTTTGGGATATGGTACTTTACAGACAGAACACAAATCTTGAAATAGTTGGAAAGAAAATAGATCTGCTTCTTTTGTGTGAGACAAAAGAGCTTATTCAGGTAGTACTCATTTAGTGACTACCTTGTAAAGCACCCATGATAAAAAAAAGTACCTTAGACTAATGGAGACTAATCCTCCATTTCTGACCTTCGCAAATTTGTACAGCAAAGGAAAGCTGAAGTAAGATTGTAAGCATAGTTGTAGTTTCATTTAGCAAACATTTTGCTTAATGGCCATTCTAATTATGGTCACAAATGAGGACTACCTTTACTGAAAACCAAGTAAAGGTGCAATATTACTTGATCTACAGCAAGAAGTAAGCATAGCTTTATTATTACTAACAATTAAGTCAGACATTGTTCGATTTTGGTTCCTAGATGATTAGCAACACAGGATTAAATGTGCAGCCTGAATAAGACAATAGCATATCTCCAAAATGAGTTCTCTGCTATTCTATATCATACACTTGCCACAACTGCTAAATTGCCCAAGACATTTGATTCCGTTCTGAAGGTTCATTCTTAATTGAGTCATTTCCAAGTATAATATCCTTATGCCGATCATTGCCAATATAGTTATGAATAAAAAAAACAGAGGGCATTAATTTTATCCCTATATAAATTGAGATCAATGATTTAGAATGGTTGGGAGTATATATGTGGCATAGTGGTGTATATATACCAGTCCCTAATTCAGCATTTTATACACAGTTATCAGAATGTCTGAGAGGAATAAGAAAACAAAATGATTATAATAATTTACTTATATAGTGTCCTTCCCTTCACTTGTGATTTATGAGTATATAGTAAAAACAATAAAAGCTATTAGAAACCATTATAGTCATTTTTAAAGCAACGTTAGGAAGAAGGAAAAAAAAATCCAACACTGTAGTGTTTTTTTAAGAAAAAATAATGTTTTAGAGAATATTGGAACAACCAATGCCTCTTTTCTTCCTTTCCCTTGTTCCCATCTGGATTTGTCTTCTTTTTTTCTTGTTTTATGCCTTATGTTGTTACTGTTTAAAAATGTTTTTAGCAAATTGTAAACTGCCCAGAGTCACCAGGAGTCAGGTGCAGATATTTTAATTATAATTAATAATAATTAATATAATATATAATATATATAATATAATATAATATAATATAATATAATATAATATAATATAATATAATTAATATAATATAATATAATATAATATATAATATAATATAATATAATAATTATAATATAATATAATATAAATATATAATATATAATATATTAATATAATACATAAACATACTACTATACTATACTATACCATATTATAATAATATAATATAATGTAATATAAATGTTTGTATGTTTTTTATTTTTCCCTTTCAAATTCATTCATAGATACTATATACATAATATATTGTGGTCCATCACACAGTCAGCAGAATGGTTTGCCTTTAGAAATTGTGGGTGCTCCATCATTGGAGGTTTTACAAAGAGATTGAACAGCCATTCATCCAGAATGGTATAGGATCTCCTGCTTGGGCAAGGGGTTGGACTAGAAAACCTCTGAGGTTCCTTCCAACTCTGTTATTCTGTTAAACACAATTTATCATATGAGGATGTTTCCTGAACTATGAGCAAATGCAGCACCCAGAACTGCAGGAAACTCAAAGCAGCTCCACCTAAGTGTTTTTTTCCTGAACTGAATGTAGGTTCTGGCAGAAAAAGAATCAGGTGGTCTGGTGGGGAAGAGGGACTGAGGGCAGAAAGCAGGTGGACAGGGATGGTCCAGGAAACAGGCTTTCCGCTTTCAGCCTATAGTCCCAAGGAAAAAGCCTGGGAAGGAAGGTTCCCTCCCAGTGCACTCTGGAAGGACAAGCTTCCCTTTGAAGATGTCTAGAAGTAGTAATTGAGAAGGTCACATTCCAAGTAAACAGACCTTCACTGCTCTCCCTTCCTTTTGGCATGCAATTTTCCTTTCTCTAATTTCTGGTTTTTCCAGTGGGTTTCTGCCTACTTTCTTATCTCACTTCATTTCATGTCCTCTTTCTTGTTTGTTTGCTTTCCTAATTCCATGGCAGTTCTTCTGCTGCTTGAGTTTTATGTTGACTCCTGGAAGCTTCATGGATAGAGCTACAGTATATAATTATGTTGGTAACAATATAGAAATGTTTTGCCATTGTCTTCTTCAAGGATTTTTACAACTTCCCAATCTAGAGGTAACCTAAGTAGTTACCTCTAGATTGGGAAGTCCTGAGGTTTCTTGGTGATTTTTCTTCCACTAAATGTCCAGTGCTTTTCATTCAAATATATTGGAGATCACAAGAGTATGAATGTAAACCTTTTCTGAAATTCGTTAAATTCTTTGAATTCAAGGACCACATAGGGCACATTAATGTGTGTTAGTTGATAAAATTTCATAGATAGAGCAACATGCATTTTGCTTTGCATAGAATCTGTGAGAAAGAAATTATGACTCATACAGAAATGCATTACAATGCTTTAAAAATCTTCCAGAAAGAGACACTCCTATGTTTTATTATGTATCAGAATTTACTTATTATATGGATTCTAGAAGATGGCTCTAATAAGGCTTAGATTTAGACACACCTAGCATCTATCAATACTGAATATGATTCATGGTTGAAACATGTATTGACTCTAGCATCAATAAGGTCAATTGATTGTTCACTTTATAGTTCAATAGAACACCGTTTAAAATTCCTTGCTGACAGACTTTGTACACATATTTTAGCAGCAATCCCATGGTAAAACTGGGCAACCAATAGAAGGAAGTGGCATGTATAGCACTTATTTATATATAAAAGATATAGTGTGTAGAACCTTACCTTTATTTTTGATGTTTCCAGCATTTTCCCTGTCGTCCTGACCAAACATGTTGAAGTCCTCATCTACAATAGTAAGTGACATGAATATAAATATCTACTGGCAGACTATTAGCCACAAATGTCCATCATTTACATTGCAGAAAAAGTATACATTTTCTCCTACTTATAATCCATGTACATTTGTCAGGCTGGCGGTTAATAACCCCCCCCAAAAAGGAATCTAGGAAAGACTATAAGACAGTATTTTGTGGAAGCCTTGCCCTGGTTTCTGATAGAAATGAACTTTCCCATGGCAAAAGAAGCCTTTCTCTCTCTAGGAGCCATTTGTGATCTTTGTTCACTGCAAAACAAAAGCAGTAAGGTGACATAGAAGGTAATTGGAAGCCACTTTAGTAAATGAAGGGAATTGCTGGCTAATAAAAATAATCCTCAGCAGCTAGAAGATGAGGATGCTCATGAGGCAGTCTGAATAGTGGCTGTTAGGAGTTGCCTAAAATGCCATAAAACGATACTTAAAATACCTACTTGTAATAAGAAATGTGTATTAAGATATAAAATTCAAATAGCTATAATGCTTTTGTTAGAATCATATCGAAATTTGCATAATCCTGTTAAGAAAGAAAGGGTGCATATCAGGTTTGTCTAGAAATGGCAAACTCTTTTAAAAGCATGTAAACTTTATATTTTTTTTGCTTTCCCAGCAGCACACAATATCAGCCACATTGAAGAGTTCAGTCTACTTCCTACAAAATAGTTTTGCATGGTATGATGTATTTTTATTGCTTTTGAAAGAAAGATGATTGTAAGCATTTTACTAAGTGCTTGTTGCCATCATAACCTCCCATTCCTCTATACTATAGGATATGACAGATTAGAATAAAGGAAGGTGATTAGAAAAGGGTATGAGAAGAAAAGATTAAATCTCAGTCACAGCACAAAACTAATAAATAACAAGGTCCATCCTATCCTCCTTCCCCAAATTTTTGCCATTAGCTAATTTTTTTCTTTTTAAAAACCTTCTTGATGCTATTATTCATATAGTGCACATAATGAATCTCACTGTATTCTTCCTGGTTTTAACACAGTTTTGCTCAATCTGACGTTTTCAAATGTTTTGAGCCACAACTCCCAATATCCAAACAACAAAATTTTTCAGCTGGCATAGAAGTCTGGAGATTGTAGCCTCAACACATACTGTAGGAGTTCAGGTTGGAAAAGCTGTTTTAAATGTTGCAAAATGCTTATGAAATCACTTCAAAGCAGGATTAACATGCACTTTATCTATATGGCAACTATATAGCTGTACATAACTGATATTTATTATAAACAAGCAGCTGTGTATTTGTGTAAAATGTAAACACAGCAAAAATATTAATTGCATTTTCATATTTTACTGATTTTAGGAATCTTGCAACCTTTCTAATGACCCTAAAGTTAGAATGAGACATACCCTGCTGTTTACCAATACAGATATGTTCAAAGAATATAATAGTATTATAACCAAATTGAAAGAATACCTTCTTTGCTGTCTTCATAATGCAATGCAGGGGTTTAGAGTACAGCTGTGAACTGTACTAGTCTCTAATTTATGTTTTGCTATGATTTCATTATAATTAGCACTTATGTAGACAATTCTAAAGACTTGAATGTATTGAAACAATTTATTTCTGACCAGCTGAGTTCCTACAACACAATCAGGTTAGATAAAAGACTAGATGTAGGAGTTGACCAGGATGAGCCTGAGGGAAGGGTCAAGCATGTTATAAGTCTCTAATCCCTTTGTGCCCACAAGCTCTAAATCCAGCCAACCTTGAATTCCATAGACTTTTATCTACAGCCAATCTGCTTTGACCATTAGCAGTTCAGATTCTTATGGAGGGTTTAAACTTGCAATAAAACTATAAATTCATTTGAACTGCCTAGACCCCTGATTTTCTGCAGTTGACACTTTATAGCTTTGTTTGCACAATATTCTAAGTTTTTTAGTGTTAATTTTGGTCAGTTTAAAAAATAACAATTTAGAATGGTAAGCTCCTGCTCCAGTCCTACTCTGCTGCCTTATAATGCAGGATTATGTTGATGTTCTGAAACCAAAGCAAGCATCAACAATGGGTAGCAGTAATACACAAAGATGCTAGATATGAATGATCATTGTATATAGATGGCAAAAGTTAATTTCATTTTGTATGGGAGAAGGCAATGGTAAATCACTTCTGTATTTTATCAAGAAAACTATATGTAGACCAGATAAAATGAAACTTTCAAAATATTAATGAGGTTTATGAGGTAGCTAGGTTAAAGTCTTTGGATATCTAGTTCCTGATGTTGTCATCCAGGAAAAAAGACCTAATTCTACAATTCTAGAATTGCAGTGGGCCTGTAAAATGTAAGAAGCATGAACATAAGGAAGTTCAATCCACTGAAAGATGGAATGAACTGACCAAAAATTAAATCTTAGGAATTGGTAAATTGAAATAGATTGGAATTGGATACTTTCTAGCAGATTATACTACATATTGCTCAGGATGCAAAAACAAAGAAGGATTCATAGGAATTCATTACTTTCATAGTCAGGAAGGATATAATAACTAGGGTACCACACAGCACTTGGTAGAATGCAATGACTGTGCAGGCAACTCTTTAATATGATGATTATTCAACTTTATGTTCCAACACTGATGCAAAAGAGAAGGTTGACAATGTTATATGTAAATGTTGATTTAAAGTCAAACTTAAATCAATAGAACATACAAGCAAGACTTGTAGCTTGTGGCTGGAGATGAGAATGCCAAAGTTGGACACGCTAAGGAGAAACATTTAGTTGGATTGAACGGCTTAGAAAGCAGGATAATGATTTATTAATTGCTACATTCAGTGATTTATTCATTGCTAAACAGCTTTCCAACAATCAAAATAACATATGTGAACATCACCAGGTGGAGTATTATCAGGTGCAAACAACCAGATCTACATGTGAAGGGTTCAAGATAAGTACTTTATTATGCTCTATCTATAATGCAAGAATCTCCCTAGACAAGGTCCCATGCAACTTAGGGAAGGTCAGGTATAAGTTCTTTGTGGCTGTGTAAGAACTTAACACTACCTCCCTGCTTGATCTCTCTTCATTGCTTGGCAGGGAATGACCCAACATCACTCCCCTTACCAGATCCCTTCCTCTACCATGTCATGTTTATTGCCTGGGATCTCACAGGAACCTGGGAGGGTGGATGGGAGCAATGCCAACTCAAAGGAGTCTGAAGACTATTTCCAGCCAGGTGTGCATCCTGCAAAACATCCAGATGGTTAGAGAATTCCTCCTTGCTTTCCTTCAGGAACTGAAGTCCAGAAGATGAAAGCCAAGTCTCATCTGCTCCAACGCTTCCCTCTAGAGGTGCCTCCTCTGCCTAATTAACTCCTTCATTCACTGATTCCTTCTTAGGCTCTGAGATTTAATCAGTGACTGGAAGTTTAAAAGGTCTTGGCTTGTCTGGGAATCTTTGATAAAACTGCTACACTAATTCAGGAGCATGCACATATATTGCCCATACTTAGCATTTTCCCACAAAATGTTCTGCTTCTGGATAGCATTTCAAATGAATCAAGTACTATATGCCTTTATACTGTCTCATTAAGTTCAACATTTCTTTTACCCTGAACTCTTTCTTGCCTTGAACAATCAGTGTTTTGGGCATACATGTGTTAATGGCAGTTGTGATCATAAAAGGTTGGTGGCACCTCTCTGACTAGCAGTGAATGATAGAAAACTGGGGACCTTCATAGATGGTGCCAATTGCTAACAAAAGGCCACAGTATTTACACACTGTAGGACCTTAAAGGAACTCAAACTTTGATCAAATTTCATCTAGGATCTGATAGAAGCCAAAAATTTGGTCAACAATCACACTTTGTTTCCCTCAGCAACTGCTGCACTTCTTGCTACTGCCAGGTGCATGGACTCTTCCTCTCCTGAATCAGCTGTGGATGGCATGAGGAAGGGTAAACTTCACAAAACAAGACTTAGGCTCCTTTGATTATTCTGCAGTTCCTTCAAGTTGGAGTATATGTACACAAAGTTAGTACTATTTTTCCAGGTTTTGTGGAATTCTTTGCCTAACCAGCTCAGTCAGTATGCAGACATTGCCTGAACTGGTCAATCAACGCTGCTTCGTTCCAATCCAGATCTACCAACAACAACTTGAAATCAATATATAAAGCCTCACCCTTCTATTGCCTTGCCTGAGCTACCAATCTCATGGCTGATGGTTACATATTGATGGGAGTGTTCTTGGTAGTTCCTTGATAAGGCTGTTGTTTACTGTTATCTTGTTCGTCTGCATTGGTAGTTTCCTGATTGCGGTACTGTTTACTTGATGTTGGTCTAGTGTTAATCTTAGTGTTAATATCTGCACATTTGGATGTTGAATGCTGATGAGGAAGTGTTTTGCTCTTTATTTCCTTTTGAGATTTTTGATTGTCTGTTTGAATAGTTAAGAAGATAACACAAGACATCAGCCTAATCAATTGAACTACCAAGAACTCTCCCACCCACATTGACAGAGCAAGTCACCAATATAAACATAATAGAAAATCCCACTCCCTTCTTGAACCAATGATGATACCTAGTTTGGTAATGAATCTGCAAGAAAATCACCAAGCTTAGAGAAAACCATGGACCCCACATCCAATTTTCCTTATGCAAAACTTATAGACAGATCAGGAACTACAGCAAAAATGAAACATGGTGAAATAGATTGGCTCTGTGTCAGCAATATATGCTGGGTATATATTGAGGAAGTTAGTTTAGGTGAAGATGAACATGATTTTAAAACTGGAGGAAAATTATTAGTAACTGCACTAAGCAGATGATACTATTTTAATAACTAAAAATACAAATGATCTGGAATCTCTACTAGTGAAAATCAAGGAGCATAGTAAAAACTATATTTTTTTTAAAAAAAATTAAATATAAAGACCAAACTCATGAAACAAGTATAGCAACCAACCTCAAAATTGCCAGTGAAGATACTGCAGTGATGGATAATGTTTGTCTTTTGAGACTATCACAGTAAGAAATATGGTATGCAATGAAAAATATACTGAAGACTAATACCTGGTACAGTTGCAATGAAGTCTTTTGAAAAGATATTCAAAAGCCATGATATATTTATAGAACTAAATATCAGGCAATTATTGTCCCTGTGACAGTCTGTGGAAGCAAAAGCTGGATTGGAAGAAGCAGTATAAAAATAGAATTGTTGCTTTTGGACTTTGCTTTGTAGAAGATTTCTGAGAATATCACAAACAGCCAAGAATACAAGAAAATTGATTTTTACTGAAAAACAGAGCTACTTCTTTTGCCATTTCACTTTGGCTACTTCAGCCATGTTGATGGCAGGTCTGTTGCCAGCAGGTGTGCAAATTAGGTACTGCACAAAGGTACCATGACATGAGAGGGAGGCACCAAATGAAGAGGACGATAGTAGCTGGATAGTAGCCCAGTGGCTGCATTGCAGAGAACCAAGTTGGGGAAAGAACCTTGTCCAGATATTAATTCCTACACATACTCAGCACACAGCTTGTACAAGAAAAGAGAAAACAATGTGTCAGAAAGCTGGAATTTCACTTAATGTGACTTGATGCTCTGATGGAGCCAAGAGCCAAGGTGGCGCAGTGGTTAAATGCAGCACTGCAGGCTACTGCTAGATCAGCAGGTCAGCGGTTCAAATCTCACCGGCTCAGGGTTGACTCAGCCTTCCATCCTTCCGAGGTGGGTAAAATGAGGACCCAGATTGTTGGGGGCAATATGCTGACACTCTGTAAACCGCTTAGAGAGGCCTGAAAGTCCTATGAAGCGGTATATAATTCTACTGCTATTGATGGCAGAAACCTTGTTATACTAAGGTACCTAATAGAACAGGGCCTGTGCTGTTGATGGTTAGAGTTGTCATTGGCAACTTTGCTTTGGAGAAAAGCTAGGAGCAATAAAACTCTAAGTGGAGTTGCTTGTCTTCTATTGCAACAATGCTAGTCCTGAGTACACTGGGCTGATAGATCTTGCCATATGGTCTCCAGAGTGCCTGAGTTGCCATGGATGGGGAGAGTGAGAGTCCTACTCCCTGCTACTCTGCAGCTCCTGGATTCTAGTCATGGTCTAGTCAAGCCCTGGTTCTGATACTGTCTTGATATGAGGCTAGGCCTGCAGATCTCCCTTGGCCTGCCTTACCCAGCACAGAGCTATGCTTCTTATTATCTGTAGCAAGCAAAAACTATGATCATGAAGCAGGCCCTGGCCCTAGGAGTGTTAGTGCTTTGCTGCAGGACTAACATGGGAACTGAGCCATACTTCTCATCCTAAGTGAGGACCCATAATTTCAGATAAAATCAGACTGGATTTGAGTTACAGTATGTGGATTGAAACTGGGATTGTTATCTCTGCTTGGGAAAAGCAACCATAGCCAGTCAGTAATGCTCCCCATTCCACTATTCCATGGCTCAGAATAGCTGATGTTTCCAATAAAGGAGTATATTTGTTGAAATGAAGGGTCTCTATTGCTCTCTGAGCTTATTTGTTTTCTTTCAGACATTTCACTATCCAAACTAGGTAACACCAAAGTCCTAGTCAAGTGCATATTTGGATAATGAAACATCTACAAGAAAATTACCAAATTCAGGGAGCACAAAAGACCCCTCATAGCTCATATTTTTTTTTAAAAAAAATCAAAGTTCATAGGCCTAAAACCTGAGTGTTGACTCACAAGCATCCATTTAGTGTTTCAGCTCCCTGGCTTATTGAGCTATAACCTGGTGTTTTCAAGGATGTCCTGATACTCAGAGGTTGGTTCACCCCACCTAGACCCTTAGCTTACAAAAGAAAACGCTAAAACAGAACGTAGGAGGTAGTAAAATGCATACAGGCAAGGAAGTGGGAGGTGACATGTGAAGATTGACAGCTACTAGAGGCAGGCAGTCAAATGTCACAAGCTAAGAGGATCAGCAAATTCTAATGGGATTTCTGGAGCCTGGCTTTGGAGCTCAACTGGTGTTCTCAAAAGCACACTAAGAGCAGAAGTTGAAGTTTGACCTGGAGACTGGCAACAACTAGAAGAGAAACAAATGTTCTGAGACAGTGTCCCACTCCAGCTAATGCAATGATGTTTGGAAAAAGGCAATGTAGTTGTATGCTACCTTGTAGACTGTAAGTCTTTTATTTAAATTGAATATTAACAGACTGAGTATGAGGGGTGTGGTGGCCTAGCCATGAAGACTCTTGCCTCCCACTCAGAAGGTTGAGAGTTCAATTCTCTTTAGCAGCAGATGTTTCTTTCCTAGGTCACAAAGAAAATATCTGCTGTGATCTCTGCATGGGTATCAGGAAGGGCATCCAGCCAGTAAACACTCAGATCCTTCCAGTTGCTGCAATTCTATCCCTAATAAGGACTACACGGTTGTAAAAGGAGAGTTTTATTAACAGATTGAGTATAAAGAACAATTAAAGATGTAATGTGGCAACATCATCTTGCAAAGCCTAGAAGGGTGGAATTGACCCGAACAATAGCCTGTTTTTGAGAAAGGTGAATACTGAAATAAATCATTGAGTTCAGATTTCTATACTGTGTGAGGGTTCTTTATAGGTTTGAGATCCTTGTTCTATAAGTGAAGTTTGCAACTTCATTTGGCATTCTATAGATACATCCATGTTGTTTTCTTGACGGAAATATAGAAATCTTTCCTACTGCTCTTTTTCGGGATATTAATTTTCAACTTCCCAATCTAATCTATAACCCTGGGGTTTCCTCTTGATCTCTCACGTAAAAATTCAAATCTCAATTGGTGCCCACCTTTTTCAAGAGCATCCAATGGCAGTTGGATATTGCCACTACGAGCTATTCTTATGTCAATTAATTACAAGGAATAGGCCAGTGATGGTAGAAGCCCCATGATAACCAGCCTTTCTATCAAATTAACAAAGAATCTTGCAGGTGTACAGTAAAATAGCTGTTATAGTAAAGTTTCTGGGAAAGTACCAAATGGCAATAGATTTAGCTAAGTTGCAGGAGCGGACTCTGTCTTATTCTCTTATCACAACTATTAAGTTAGTGCTAGCATCACCAATCCTTAGAAATAAAGTAATCCATTAGATCAGATAAATGTAATTTCAGTGTTGTTGCTGCTGTCTTTGTGGCAATAAAAATTGCCAATTCTAAGATGTCTGATTTTGGTTAGATGACATTGGGGGCTAAACTCCCACACGTATTTCATCTCCTAACCATATGATACTTGGCATTTTTCATGTGAAAAAGCCAGTCATTTCAGATGTTAGTACAACTACCTGTGTACAATAAAGAATTTTGGGTGGCAATATTTTAAAGTAATAACAGTAAAATCAGGTTATAATCCAATGCTGCCCAAATAGCAGCCTATATAAGCAAAGTGTAACAATATAAAAGAGGAAAAGGGAGGTCATATTTTAACCGTGCCCCATAAACTCAATTGTTATTTAAGACAGTAATAGCAATTACTTGTTATAGCATCGTAAATTTACATGGCACTTATAAGTATAACACAGGCAGGAAAGCTTCCTTAGCTTTGACAAGTATTTCCGGTCTCACTAAAAGAAGACAATGAACGAAACACGCTCAGGACATGATGGAGGCCAGGGGAAGAGGAAAAGGGAGGAGGAGGAGAGGGATGTTTGGGCGGCAGGACAGACTTAGCAGAAGGGCAGTTCAGATTGCAAAAGGAAGTGAGGGTTAAGAGACGAACAAAAAACCAAAGGTCAAACAAAAGTATTAATTGTTTTGCAGTGCACGTAATCACTCTGAAAGCTAATTATTTCTTATTAGCTTGTCAAATTGTAGCCAAAGATTTTATTTTCTCTCCTTCACCAATTTTTAATTAAATGGCAATGCATAGTAGTAATTATATAAACCCAAGAAAATATTATTTGGCAAAAGGAATGATAACTTATAGGTTGCTGTGCTTTAGCATCACTCAGATTGATCCTTGATTTTTTTTTTTAATGAAAGATTTTGAGTTGTCATAGCCAGCAGCAACAGAGTGCATTCTTTATCAAATAATTGTAGAAAGCTGCTGAATTTAGTGATAACTCTGCTCATCAGGGGCAATGAACCTGTTGAGGACCAGTTTGGTATAGCAGTTAAGGAAGGGAGGTACAGCCAGTTTGAACCGGTTCGGACTCAAGGTAAGCATGGCGCCTGCTCGCCCTTCATCTCCAGTTGGGGGCCCAGGGACACGCCATTCTCTGACTCTAGCCTTGCCCTGGAACCACTGCCCGCTTGCTGCCTGCTTTGGCCAGGTCAGGGAATACGCCATTTCCTGGGCCTCTGCCCACATGCCACTGCCCCCCTTTGGCATCAAACTGCCACCACCACCCCCGGTGCCAAAGCAATTAATTCAGCCTGCTGCACTAAGCCGAAGGGCTGCTGGGGGGAGAGGCATGGGCACAGGAGGGCCGAAGCAGTTTGGGAACAGAATGGATGGTTTTCTTACCTGTAGAAGTCCCATCTGGAAAGCGTTCAGCAGAGATCTTGCAGCCATTTCTTCCATTGCTGAGGCTCCTTGCCGAGCCTCGGTCACTTGTGGAGACACTCCATGTACTCTCTGGGTTGGCAGCTGCTTCTCTTGCTGGGAGAGACAGCATCTCTTGTGCAATTTAGCAGCTGTGAGCTGTCGCTTTCCTCTAAGTCCCATCCGGAAAGTGCTGTGGCACAGAGAACCAGCATTCAACATGGCTGCTGCTTTATGCTGCGTGCTTTCCAGATGGGACTTAGAGGAAAGTGTTGGCTCATGGCTGCTAAATTGCACAAGATGCTCTCTCTCCCAGTAAAAGCAGCAATGGAGAGAAGCAGCTGCTGTCCCAGAGAGCAGAATGGAGTGGAGCAGGCCCTGAAAGGCTGCTTGGTCCACCCTTGCCTCATGGTGGAAGCCATTAATGTGTGGAAGCTGTGCATGCATGTATGCATGAATGGAAGCTGTGCATGCACACATTTGCACATGTTCACATTTTCGACAAGCCGGTTGTTAAGTGGGTTGAATCCCACCACTGAGTTAAGGTACCAAGCTAGAAACTGGGAGACCATTAGATCTCGTCCCACCTTACACATGAAAACTGGGAGGCTTTGAGCCAATCACTCTTTCACACCCCCTAAGAAGGAGGCAATAGCAAACCATTTCTGAAATCATGACAAGAAAACTGCAGGAACTTGTCCAGTCAGTTAACAGGAGTCAAAAACTGACCGAAAAGTGGGCATATGCTGCACATGTATGTAATAAACTTGTTAGAGATATCTTTATGATGTCTAAGCTCAGCTAACTGGAGAAAAATAACAGCAGACATTATTACTTGTAAAATATAGAGACAGTAAACCATTTTCACATTATTGTGGGGAAATTCTTTCTCAATCCAGAAGATTTTGAAAGGTATCTTTTCAACTTTAATTAGGGTACTATTTGAAGCCAACCATTATCTCTGCTTTTGGCTGTCCCAGTGCAGCCAATCATTCTACGAACCTTTTGATCTATGTGCTCACATGAGACACAGAAGACTGGAAATCAGTCCAGAATGGCTACTTTTAGTTCTATCATTTTCAGCTTTTCAGTAGATATTGAAAGTGACTTTTGACACTGACATCCTATTACATATGTTCATACCATACTGATGTATCTACATGGGCTGGGGAATGGCATTGTCATAAAGGAAGCCATTTTACCAGCTTACGAGTTTTAAAACATAAAATTGTGCTAACATGCTTTTCGATTAAAAGCATTTTTTTTAAAAAATAAAGTCTATAAATTATTAGTACTATATACAAATCAACATAAAACATTAAAGAGACAGTAAGTGGTACTGAAAAGGTACTTAGTTTTTAAGTGATCTTTTAATTGCATTAAAATACTTTTTCATAGGGACATTCTTGTGTAGATATTAAATACTTAAAAAAAATAAAAATAGCACAGATTTTAAAAAACAAAACATTTTTAAAATGAATAACTAGAAAAGTAATACTAAAAGTAAAGTGATACATAGTACTATAGATAAATTGCCCAAAATATCATTTTATCAGTTAAAACATGGTTCTTTCAAAAAAGAAGAAAAGATCTTATAAGAGCTGCTTTAGTGCACATTTCAACCTTAACCCCTAATCCTGCATTCTTCACTATCCTTTATCTGTGTGTGTATATGTGTGAGCAAGTAATATGTATCTAGTAGTGAAAGAAATAAAATGAAGGTCTCAAAATTAATCAGAAATACATCTTATATCAACTACAACTTGGATATATTGAGAAAAGCATCTTTATTTTATGCACTGTTTACAAAATGTTATGCTACAATGTAGTTTATTTTGACTTACTATGTAAGTTATTATGGTTTGAAAATATAGTTGATTGCTGAAAATGTTATCTGAACCAACAATTATTAATTCACTATATCACAGTTAGGCAAAATGGAATAGCACAATGTAGGAATTTAACCATTTCTTTTACTTCAGCTAACCAGCTGGAAAAGAAGCTATGCAGTAGCCTAATTAATTTACTTATGTTCCAGTCAGAAGTTTTAACAATATTTCCAGCTTATCTTTGTTGTTTTAAGGACATGAAACCTGTTTTTTTTTAAAAAGCAAGTAACATTAGGATTCTGAATTTTCCTAACACTAATATTGGGATTCTGAAATTTCCTTTTAAATTGAAATCTAATACTTTTGGGGCCTAGATCTCTTTTCTGCAAAGGGAAGGAATATCTGACAGGTAATTAAGATAAAAAACCAGCCAGCTATGAAAATATATATATTTTTTGATATCCTATCTGCAGAGAGAGTATTGGACAACCTGCCATACTTCACTTTTGGAAGTCAAAGCTTTTTTCTCCCTTACCATGACTTTGTCTAGGGCACAGCTGTCTCTTCCCCTCCATTCAAATCAATGCAAACATGGTCAGGCTATCCCTTTGTGAATTCAGAATTGAATCTGAAGTTGTAGGGTCAAAAAAAGCAGCTCTGATTGCCCTGCTCCAACCTTACTATTAGACGGGAAAGTGGAACCAGAGATCTTTTCTAAATAATCAGTCTTGATTGTAGAGCTCAGGCCAATGAGGAGATAAATCTCATTAGCATTGATTTTAAAATAAATTTGAGAGTGCTTTCCCCATCCCACTTCTCTACTCTGTGAATCTGCAAAGAAAAACTCTAATCTGCTTACTGTGATTAGTAAAAGGGGAAAAAAAGGGGGGGGGGATAAAAAAATAATGGAACAATCAATTAATATTGCTCCAGAGAATTCTTTGTGAAAAAGAATTGAAACATTTAGGATTATTCCTGCCTCATTGCACTTTTAGCTGGTGATTGGAGTTAGATTTAGACTTTAACTGAGGCAAAAATGTTGCTTCTGGTACCTCCTCCCTCTCCTTGTATTTCACCCAATTTTCTTACAGGGATTTCAGAAGGTAGAAAACCCTGTGCAGACTTCCTAAAACACTTGTTTCAGAAGATCTGTATTAGAGAAGCAGAAGACAGCTAAGCATCTTTTATTTATGTTTCAGAATGTTTATGATTATTCACCAGGAATCAGTGGTTCAGTATATGGAATTCCTTAGCTTAGAACCAGTGGTGAAATCCAAAAATTCTCCCTACCAGTTATGGGGGCGTGGCTTTGTGGGCATGGCTTGATGGGGTCAAGTGACTGGGTGGGCATGGCCAATTTGACATCACTCACTGTTAGATCCAGGAGCTGCACATTCTGAAGCACATTCTGCCCTTCTGAAGCCCCCAACGTTTTAAGTTTCCCTCTGCCATCTAGCTTGATTGCCAAAGCAAAACTCGGAGCATTCTCTTGCCCCACTCTCTATCCCAGAGGGTCACACATCCCCCCTACCAATCCTCCATACAAACCACCCACCCTATTTCTGCAAAGGCAGTGCTCCCCTTGCAGGGTGATCCAAAGAAGGGAGGGGGATGCTGCAGAAAAGGCCACCTTCCACCGGGCCAGCATGCCTCCTGTGGCGGCTCAGTGGGGCTTGGGGCTCCAAAGCAGCCCATTGGTTTCCCACCTGCGCTGTCTTTCCAGATCAGCCTGGCCGACCGCCGGCACCATTCTGGGAACTCGAAGTCCGTGCTCTCGGGGAAGGAGACTTGGCCCCGGCAGCGCTTCCCACTGGCAAAGAAGCAGAGTGAGAGGCATGGAAGCTGCCAGTGGGTAGGTGGGCTGCAGCCCGCCATGGGAGAGGGACAGGCCTGGCCGTGCCACCATGGAGCCCATGGCACTTTCAATTTGGCCTGGGTGGCGGTGCTTTATCTTGGCAAATACCACATCGCCGCACTTGTAGTTGCATGGCCAACCAGAGCAGAACATGGTGCAGGTGGTTTGGTTTGGTTTGGTTTATTAGATTTATATGCCGCCCTTCTCCCAAGGACTCAGGGCGGCATACAATAAAAAAAACACGTATTAAAAAAATTAAATAGAATATCCAAAACAAACCCAATTAAGATTAACAATAACTTTTTTAAAAAATTGATTAAAATTAACAATAATCAATTTATTTGTTTTGTTCAGGCCAGGCTGGTTTATTGGAAAAGCCACTTTTCAGAGTGCATCAGAAGGACCGGAGGTCAGGGATTATGCGAAGCTTCGGGGGCAGCTCATTCTAGAGGGAAGGCGCTCCCCCTGGGGGTCGCTAGCCGACACTGTCTGGCCGATGGCACCCTGAGGAGGCCAACTCTGTGGGATCGCACTGGACGGTGGGAGGCTACCGGTGGCAGTAGGTGGTCTCGCAGGTATCCTGGCCTAGGCCCAGGTGGAGAGGTTGATGCAGCTCCCCACCGAGGTGGCCCTGGCAGTGTGATCGCAATGCCTCCCCAGCAACAGACATGCCGGGGCTGCCTTCTCCATGTGCTGCATCTCCATCAAGAGCTGCCCACCCACCCACTGCCCTGCCAGGCTGGACGCCAACCTTGGAAGGCAAGCAAGCATGTGGGGACCTCCGGGAACACTGTGTGGAAGGTAGACAAGCATGGTAGGCTCCTAGCTCCATTCCCCACAGCTGGCCAACTCCAACATGCTTGCCTGCCTTCCACATGGCCCTTTGCTTGCTTGTTTTCACAAGCTGGCCATGGGGACACTGGGAAGGCTGCGTGGAAGGCAGGCAAGCATGGCAGGGCTGCGGGGAAGGGAGTAGGCTTCTAGTTCCCTTTCCTGTGACCGGCCAGCCCTGACATGCTTGCTTGCCTTTCCAAGCTGACCACGGGGAAACCGGGAAGGCCACGTGGAAGGCAGGCAAGCATGGCCAGGCTGCAGGCTGCTGGAAGGGAGTAGGGGAGGATAGAAAGCAGAGTCTGGTTGGGGTGGGGTGAGTGAGCCATTAACCCTGGACCAGTTCGGGCGCGTGGCCATCCAGCGATCCCTACTGGTTTGGCAACCTAGACCCTATCGTCCACTACTGGTTCTCCCGAACTGGTCCAAACTGGGATTTCATCCCTGCTTAGAATGCCTTATTGCAAACCTCACCATTTGTTTTCAAAATATCAAAAACTTCTGAAATACATTGCTTCACTCCTCCATGGTCCAATTATTTTTTAAATATAGCAAAAGCAAATCTTTGCACTTCAGCCAGATCCCTATTTTTGGAGACCCAGAATTTACTCCAAATGTATAACAAATATTTGCTCCCCATCATTTTGAGGCAGGAATGTGCAAAAACTATAACCTAATAATAAAATAGACTTTGTATATTTAAATCAAAGATTCTCAAACCTTGTCTTAAAATTATGTGAAGAAAAAAACCTAAACCATGCCAATATTAACACCATTTCCTGCCCACTGTGTTGCTCTCAGATCCCTAAAAGCATTAAGAATAATTCATCATCAACAAGGCCAGAACAGTTATACTCAATGAGCAATAAACTAATTGTAATCCTAATGCCTTTTTTGCCAATGTAACAAGAAATTTACCTCAGTTCATATTGTTTTAATTTGTCTTATAGATAATGTCCCACTGGATTCTGATCCCAGTTTGCAACATGTCCTCTTTGTACATTTTCACATACGTTCTCAGGGGTGGGCTTCAAAAATTTCAGCAATGGGTTCTCTGCCCAGTTGCTGGGTGGGTGTGGCCTTGGTGGGTGCAGCCTAGTTGGCCTTCTGCACCACAGCAAGAAGGGATATTTTCCAGTGGTGGGATTCAAAATTTTTTATTACTGGTTCTATGGGCGTGGCATGGTGGTGTGGCATGGCTTGGTGAGTGGCTTGGTGGGTGTGGCAGGGGGAGGATACTGTAAAATCTCCATTCCCTCCCCACTCCAGGGGAAGGTTACTGCAACATCCCCATTTCCTCCCGATCAGCTGGGACTCAGGAGGCAGAGAATAGATGGGGGCAGGGCGAGTCAGAGGTGGTATTTACCAGTTCTCTGAACTACTCAAAATTTCTGCTATTGGTTCTCCAGAATTGGTCAGAACCTGCTGAATACCACCTCTGGTGTTTTCACCTTCCTTAGTCTCCAGAGGCCCTCCGAACTTCCTGTTCCCCCACTCCCTGAGCCCCTGCGCAGGCTCTGCACTTACCTCACATCCAAAATGAATTGCGTGAAGACTCCTGGGAGGGGAGGGGCGGGGTGGGCAGGGTCAGCCAGGGGTGGGATTTGAAGGTTCTCCGAATCAGCCATAATGTTAGCTATGGATTCTCCCGAATCCGGACGAACCCGTAGCAGTCCACCCCTGTACATTCTGTGTTTACATCATGTCCTTTCTCCATGAATTCAAGAGAATTAACCTGGGAGGTATTTGTAGAGACCTAACTGGCAAGAAACAAACAGGCAGTTTTGCCCATTCTTATAAAGCTCAACAATTTCTCATAAACTTCAGTTATTATGGCTGATGATACTGATAGGGAGTTATGGGAGTTGTAATTCAATCCATTTGAATTATTTTCTTTTGTCAAAGGCTAAATACTTTACAGCAAGAGAGCCTTTTTGAATCAGAAATGTACTGATTGCATACAAGATTTCATACCACGCATGCAAGACTTCAAAATGATTTAAAACATCACTGAAATTCAAACACTTTTGTTATAAAATACTCTTTTAAAAGTCTGAGATTGTACAAAATGCAGGGTACATTATTCAGTAACTTCAACATACAGTGGTTTCCTCAAGTTCTTTTATGAAGGGCTTGTTCATATGGTACTGTCCCCATCCTGGTGTTCCCAATATATCCTATATATGCACAGAAGAGATTCACAGGAGATAGCAACAATCCACTTTTGATAAGCACCAAGAAGTTAAGTAAAGTAATCCTGAATGTCATACAGTGATATAACATTGATACAGGGCATTATGCGCACTATAGAAGTGGTTACACAGATTGGAAAATTGATGGAACAGGGGACTCAGTTGTTAGTGCTTGATAGCTGTCCAAAATGTAATCAACTGATGCTGAATCAGATTGTGGGACACTTCCAGAGCCAAAAGGGCATTGTACAAATTTACAATGAATCTTGGACAGAATATTCCCTCTTTGAGGTCTTTCGGGTCAATAATCAAAAGCAAAAGCAAAAGAAGTAAAAATACCATCCTGTAAATCAAGCAAAGAAACAATGCCATAGACTTAATATTTACACTAGGCTTTGGAAACTATTTCATGGATTCCATCTTAACATCACTGGGTCCTGAAAATGGTCCAAAAATGTGAGTACATATAACTCTTCCAAAAGGTAGGTATAGCTTGTTTTTCCTCAATTTTACAAGAAAGGTGGAGGAAAAAGCATTTGCATTTTCCATATCTGTAAAACAAATGGAAATACTTGGCTAATTCAGAGGTTTATCTGGCCTGCCACCATAGGATCCAATACTGTACAGTCAGTCTCAGAAAAAAATACTGAATTAAGTCTCAGGATAAAAAGGTTTGTAACTTAAACCCTATAATCTCTAGCACCGCTGCTAGAAAACTGACCAGAAGTCTCCCCTCCCCAAAATCAACATTAGTGCAGTATGTATTTGGTCCTCAGTCTAGCAGCACAAATTGCTTGGCAAGCTGTGTAGCAGAGTGAACTCCAGACATTCCCCCAAGGAGACTCCTCTGTCTCACTTTTTCTCTCTGCTTTACTGGAAATGGAATTCTATTTCCCCCATTTTAGGCTGCTGTGCTAACCACATTAGCAAAGCTTTCCTAATTGGTCTATGGTAGTTTGCTATATCTAAGTCCCCGCCCCAAACTGAGCCATATTTTGCTAAAAAAAAAAAAAACCAAATATTTATCTTACTTTGGAATAGAAGAAGGTAGTAGAAAGATAATTTTATTTATTAATTGTTAGATTATTTGCTACCTTACCTCCAGGAGCTTCAGGCAAGATACATATCTGGTAAATAATTTCTCCATTTTTTCCTCTATCAAAACATCCTACAAAGTACTCATTCTGCATCCAACCAGGTCTTGGTAATGCAGCCAGATTGGCCCTCTTATCCTAATTACATTAGAGATGTGATCCATTGATGAAGGCCTTAATGCAGACTGATCTGGGAATCAGCAGCAGGTGACAAAGGCTAGGGTCACTGAAGCTCCAATGCCCAGATCTTGAAGCACAGCATAAAGGCATGAAATGTGTCCTCAATACCAATATTAGGTTTCATGTTCCACCAAAATCCTCATTCCCATCAACATTGTGATGTCTCTCCCTGCCTCTACTCTCTTACAAGTCATCCAGCAGATTTTTTTGGGGGGGGGGCTGTGTCCTCTCCAGTACAATTAGTGTTCTAGATTTGCCCTGTTCATCTGTGCCATTAATTATATTGATTGACTGATTATGAAACAAGATCTACTATATTAATCAGTTATATAGGCTGTTCCCTCCATCTCTCTCAATATGTGAAGGTATGTATTCACATGCTGAAGAATAGGATAAAATGCTACAAAGGTTTTTTTTAAAGCCAGAGGTCAAGTTCTAAATTTTTAGATTCAGGTCTTTTTGGCTCAAACTGAGCTTCTGTGATATATCTGTAGAGTATGATACTATTGGGCAGCCTTTGGGTTAGTTCATTTCATTTCATTTCATTTCATTTATTAGGTTGTATGCTGCCCTTTCCCGAGAGACTCAGGGCGGCTTACAATAAAAAGGGAAGGGATATAAAAATAAAATAAAACAAACAATTTAACAAACATTTAAAATACTACAACAGCCGTAACCTCGAATGGGCTGGATAGTTCACAACCCCAGGCCTGCCAGAACAGCCAGGTCTTAACTGCTTTGCGGAAGGCCATAAGGGTAGTAAGGGTCCGGATCTCCATGGGGAGATCGTTCCAAGGGCCAGAACAGCCACAGAGAAGGCCCTCCCCGAGGAGTCGCCAGCTGACATTGGCCAGCAGATGAATTCGGAGGAGGCCTAGTCTGTGGGATCTAAGGTCTTTGGGGGAGGTGACTGGCAGGAGCGGTCTCTCAAGTACCCAGGTCCGATACCATGTAGGGCTTTAAAAGTAACGACTAGCACTTGAAGCGTGTCCGGACCAATGGGCAGCCAGTGCAGCTCGCGGAGGATAGGTGTAACGTGGGTGTACCGGCTGCGTTCTGGACAAGCTGAAGTCTTCGAACCTCTTCAAGGGCAGCCCCATGTAAGCACGTTACAGTAATCCAGTCTTGAGGTGACGAGGACTTGAGTGACTATCCGAGGGCGTCCTGGTCCAGGTAGGGCCGCAATTGGTGCACCAGGCAAACCTGGGCAAAGGTCCCCCTGGTCACAGCCGACAGATGGTGTTCTAAAGTCAGCTGCGGATCCAGGAGGACTCCCAGATTGCGGCCCTCTCTGAGGGGGCGCTAATTTCACCCCCCAGGCTGAGAGATGGAATAGCTGGACCATCTTTGGGAGGGAGCATCAATAGCCTCGGTCTTGTCGGGATTGAGCGCCAACTTGTTCGTGTCCCCATCCAGACCCTGACATCCTGCAGGCACTGGCACATCACTTCTACCACTTCACTGAGTTGGCAGGGGGACAGATACAACTGTGTATCGTCCGCATATTGATGATATTAATCCCGTGCCGCGTATGATCTCACCCAGCGGCTTAGATGTGAATAGGAAGGGGGACAGGACCAGAACCCTGCGGCACCCCATAATTGAGGGGCCTAGGGTCGATCTCTGCCCTCCGACCAACACCAACTGTGACCTGTCCGAGAGGTAGTGAGAGAACCACTGAAGAACGGTGCCTCCCACTCCCACTTCCTGCAACCGTCGCAGAAGGATACCATGGTCGATGGTATCGAAGCCACTGTTCAGTGGTTGTAACATCAATTGATGGTTTGCATTGTAAATAAATGAATCAAGACATCTAGTGCCAGAACTAGAATATTCACTCTACTTCATGTACCACATATTCTACTATAAAGCATTACGGATGATAAGTGAGTAATCCAGCAATGAGAAATCAAGCCTTAGACTTTGTCTCTGTGTGTCCCAGATCTGAATTGATGCAATAAAACATCATAAACTATTCTAAAACAGACCTAAATTACTGGTAGAGTACTTGTTGTGTGTGTATGCAGAAATTTCTGGATTTTCAGCTGAAAGAATCAATTTGTAAGTAATGAGAAAGTCATTAATTGGGGATTTTGTGACGAAGCAGTCAATTTCAAAGGTGATTTTCCAAAAGGCAATTTGATTTTTTGAGAGTCCAGTTGCCTTTTTGAAAAACACCTTTAGGATAACCATGACATGGATGATTGAAAATCTCCATAGACATTCAGTCAAACTAACACAAGAATAGTTAGAAAAGTAGGCCTGGTTTGACAAATACACTCAGCCTGTGGTGAAATTAAATTTTTTTACTACCAGTTCTGTGGCCATGGCTTGGTGGTGGGTCCTGTGACTGATTGGGCATGGCCAACTTGATGTTACTCATGGCCACACCCACTCAGTCACATACCCCCACCACCTCCAAGTCACACCCACAGAACCCAGTAGGAAAAAATGTCCGGATGAGTCTATTCACAGCAGAGATGCTGCTCCCTATATAATCCCCCCTGGCCCCCTCCCTCCTGGGGGTTGAAGTACCTTAAAGGGACAGGATGCTGCAGATCTGCTGTGAATGGAAGGAAAAACGTTCGGATTCTCTCTGCCACAGAATTCGATGTTAAATGCAGCAGAGACAATCCAAATATTTCTCCCTCCATTGACAGTAGAGCTGCTGCAGCCTGTCCCGGGTGGGGGGAGACCATAAGTAGAGCAACAGCTCCACTGTGAATGGAGGGAGAAACATCTGGATTGTCTCTGCTGCATTTAACATGCATTTTTATTAATTCTGTGGCAGAGATAATCTGAATGTTTCTCCCTCCATTCACAGCAGAGCTGCTGCTCACTTTATGATCCACCCCAGCCTCCTCCCAGGGACTGTCTTAAAGGGACAGGCTGCAATAGCTCTGCTGTGAATGGAGGGAGAAATTTTGGATTGGGTGGGTGGGGGTAGAGCAACCCGAAGGGCTGGTTGAGCGGCGACCAGGCGGGCATGAGTGGGGGACACTAAGGATTTTTACCACCAGTTAAGAGAACTGATGCCAATCATCCTTGCCGGTTCGGCTGAACTGGGCCGAACAGGGAGGATTTCATCCCTGCACTCAACTAAGTTAAAATGTGTATGGGCAATTAATGATTGAACATATTGGGAAAACTGAGCCATTGTCTGAGTATGTTCAATGAGCTAGAACATGACATGAAGCTTAATATGTTTGTTTGCTTATTATAGTTTATTTTATTGTTATGAAAATAGAAATTGTGATTCGTTAACCCAAATTTAAGCTTTAGGATGTAGTATGATGCGGATAAAATTCTAAAGGAGTCCTGTGTTTCCATTAACCAAATCCTGGACTCAACATTCATGAAAGATGAACATGCATTTTTCTCAGCAATGCCTAGAATATTGAATTTGGATTTTAAAAAAATCTTTAAGTATCTATTCAGCCATGTAGTAGCTTAAGGTTACTGTTCTGACCCCACCTTGCCCGTTCAGAAACTACAGCCAGACAGAATGTTCAAAGGAATGTTTTTATCAGTCTCGGCTTGGGCTGGCTGCGAACCCAAAATAAACACAGATAAAAGGCTCTGGCAAAAGTCTTCACTCAAACTAATACAAAACAGAATTACATAAATCACTTATCCAAGTGCTTTTTCTCGATGATTGCAAACAAACTTGACTAGAACAGGAATGGAACAGAATGGAATGGAACGTTGACTTCTGCAACCAGGGCATTGCACCCTCAGTCATTTTTATCCGCAGGAGGAGAGCTCCTAACGAGCCACACTGCTTGTTAACATCTCCTGTGAGCATCCCAAAAAAACTCACAGGAGGTTTCTGCTGAGTCATAACACTATCCCTCACTGCAGGGCTCTTCCCCCAGGTCTGATGGTCCGGATGCGGTGGGGATGGGTTGTCCGTATGATAGGCTCGTAATCATCTCCTGTTTTCCTTCTTTGTTCCTTATGCTGAGCAGACTTCAGCATGTGTGCCTCCTGATATAACTCCCAAACACCTTCAGGAATGTTCCCCTTGATCCAATGATCCCCCAGCACCCGGTGGCCACCACGTCTCTTCCCACCCTGCGTGGTATTGACACGCCATCCAGGGTCCTCCACCTTCTCCAAGGCCGGCCCACCAGCCCCCGTACTGTTGGATTCTGGCGGCCACTCCAATGGCTCCTGCCGGGCCCTAACACCCTGTCCAGGGTTCTCCATCTCCTCCAAGGCGAGCCCCCGTACTGTTGGATTCTGGTGACAGTTCTAACAGCTCCTGCTGGGCCACAACACCCTGTCCAGGGTCCTCCACCTCCTCCAAGGCCAACTCATAAGACCCCTCGCCGTCGGAGTCTGGCGGCAGCTCCACCGACTCATGCCAGGCCACTGCAGGTTACTATCATCCAGTCTTATTTAATTCAGAAGAGTGTTGTTAGGAGAAAATCAGACAATATCTGTTCAATGCCCTGATATTAATGGTTTTATCTTGCCTTTTAAAGCCATAATTTTGAGCTAGTGTTTAGATCTGTATCACAAAGTGCAACTTCCAAACTGTTCTAGGCCTTTTTGAAGGCATCCAGTGATTTGAGTCTGCTTCAGTATAGTTTTATTGCAGCAACACAGATCTGGGTCACACAGAGACAAAGTCCAAGGCTTGATTTCTTATTGCTGGATTACTCACTTATCTTCCCTAAATGCCTTATAGTAGAACATGTGGTGCATGGAGTAGAATTGATATTCTAGTTCTGACACTGGATGTCTTTTGATTCAGAAATGTAGCTTGGATTATTTGTTTGAGATATCATCTTGGCCTGCATGCAAATGGCACCATGAATGTAGGCTTTATTGATGTGAGAGATCAATGGTACAACTCTCCAGAATCTCAGGCACAGTTTCCTTTGTATCCAATCCATTTGAATACAGGTACTTTTTAACCTACATATGATTCAATTGCTCTATGAATTTTTTCAAGATAGGATAACAAGACTTTTCTTTTGTATAGTACTGTATATTCAACAAATTGCCTGAATAGTTGAAAAGTTTACATTCTTTTCACTGTTATTAATTTCATTTCAATACTGCCCTCTTAATGGTTCAGGGAAACCTTTATTAAAATTTAAATTGTTTATTAAAAGCAAGGAATATGTATATTAAATTAGTTTAAAACTTCTAAATATTATGAAAAGCCAGGCTGAAACATAAGACTTTATTGCTTTCTTGAGGATCACTAAAGATGGTGGTCCCTGGAAAGCTTTACGAAACATCTTTCATTACCGTAGGAAGATCTGAAAAGACCTAGCCAAAATCTTAATCAAAGAAGCTGGTGGCTTCACAAAGACAAACTCTCCTTAATAAAAACTAAGGAATGTCACAAAAATGGTGACATTCTTTCATATAACAGATAAGCATGCCAACCATATACCAAATCATGCCCTTCAATATTAAATATTCTATCATCTGTTGAATTAATCCAATCACTGATTAGTGATAAAACTACTGCTTCATAATATAGTTTTAGATTTGGCAATTTCAAACCTCCTCTCTCATGTACATCTTGCATTATTTTAAGTTTTATTCTCGGCTTCTTTCCTGCCCACACAAATTTGTTAATACCCATCTGCCATTCTAGCAAGTTTGCATCTTTTTTAAGTATTTGTATCATTTGAAAAAGAAATAGAAATTTAGGCAAGACATTCATTTTCACTGCTGCTATTCTTCCCAACAAGGATAATTGTAATTTTTCCCAATTTTTCATCTCTGTCTGTATACTATGCCATAATGGCTCAAAATTATACTTATAGTTTCCCGTTTGAGGTTGAAATGTAGACTCCTAGATATTTAATCTTTTTAACTATTTCACATCCTGTCATTTTTTCTAAGTCTTCCCTTTGATTAGTGTTCATGTTTTTAACTAGCATCTTTGTTTTTCCTAGGTTTATTTTAAATCCAGATACTTGGCCATACTGATTAATCATATTCATTAAAATCTTGATAGATTTCTCTGGTTGGGTTAATGTTATAACCAAATCGTCCGCAAATGCACATAGTCTATATTCTTGATGCCTGATCTTGATTCCCTGTAAATCATCTGACCCCCGTATTTTATTCAGCAATAATTCTAGGGTTATAATAAACAATAACGGTGATAGGGGGCAACCCTGTCTCGTACCTTTCTCGATTTTAAATAGGTCTGTTAAACCTCCATTGACTATAATTTTTGCTGTTTGTTCCTGATATATTGCTTTAATTGATTGTAAAAAATACTCTCCTGTTTGCATCTTTTGCATTGTTTTCAATAAAAATTGCCAATTCACTCAATCAAAGGCTTTCTCGGCATCTAAGAATATAAGCACTGTGGGGATTTGATTATTCTGTCCCAAGTATTCCAGTATATTAACAATTTGTCTTACATTACTTCTCATTTGTCTCCCTTGTATAAAACCGGTTTGGTCATTATGAATCAATTGCTGAATATCCAACATTAACCTATTCTCTAATATTTTTGTAAAAATTTTATAATCTATATTAAGTAGAAGGTGGATAAGAATTTTAAAAGTCATATTTTAAGGAATGCTCTATTGCGGGTTTGGAAAAAATATCAACATAAACTAATGATAAGATACCTATGTGGGCAATTCCCAGACATGCAATAGAAAACATAAATATAGTACAAAAACAGGATGTAATCACATACAGACATCTCTCACTTTAGAAAGAGGTGTATTACAACTAAAACCCTTGAATGTACTAAAAGAGGAAAAGGTAATTCAAACATGGTTTCAGTATGGGCAATTACAGGCCAGATGGAAAAAAGATTAAAAAATTGGTTTTACGCAAAATGAGGATAATCTACTAAAACAAATTAGGGATCAAAGTCAAATGCATATAAAAGGTTATACAATGTATTAATAGAAATGAATTCAGAAACAGAATTAGTCAAAGACTGTATGATAAAGTGGGCACAAAATTTTGAAGAACCAATAATGTTGGATAATGGGAAAAGATATGGGTAAGAAATGTAAAATTCACACAAGCCCAAAATTGAGAGAGAACTTTTATAAAATGTTTTATAGATGGCATTTAGATCCTAAAAAACTGGCCTGTATGTATCCGAATTTACAACTTAAATGCTGGAGATGTGATTATGTTGATGCTACATATTACCATATATGATGGACTTGTAAAAGATTAAAGCATTTTGGATAAAATATGGTGGATTATGCAAAATGTTCTTAAAAAAAGGATAAAGTTTACCCCTCAGTTATTCCTATTTGTAATATTTGTAAAAGCCTTTTTTCCCCCAAAAATTTTCAATTAAAAAATGGTATTCTTTCAGGTAACTTGGATCTAAGCTATTTAATTATGGTATGTGCAGAAGTTTGAAACAGAAATATTTTTGAGTTTCAAACACCTTACTTCAAACAATATTTCTAGTTTGAGCAGTTACTCTAACCTTATTAAAAGTGTTTTGACAAGATTCTAAGTATTGTGAAAGTATGTCCAAGTCAGAAATAAGGCTATTTTGACTTTGAAACACTTCTGAATAGGAATTCTGGTAAGTCAGTAGAACACAATTCGAATATGAGATTTTGAGTTCAAAATGTTTCAGATTCAAAATCTCTACAAGGTTTTAAAAGTGAATATATATTTTGCCTGGAAACCTATGTATAACCAGAACCAATATTTAGGTTTATTTAGGTTTATTAGATTTATATGCCCCCCTTCTCCCAAGGACTCAGGGCGGCGTACAACATTAAAAGAAACACATAATACAAAAGTTAAAAAAAAATTAAATAGAATATCCCAAACAAACCCAATTAGAATGACAATAACATTTTTTAAAAAAAAAAAATCGAATTAAATTAACAATGATCAATAATTTATTTTGTTTTGTTCAGGCCAGGCTGGCTTACTGGAAAAGCCAACTTTTTAGGGCACGTCAGAAGGACCGGAGGTCGGGGATTATACAAAACTCCGGGGCAGCTCATTCCAGAGGGAAGGCGCTCCCACAGAGAAGGCTCTCCCTCTGGGGGTCGCTAGCCGACACTGTCTGGCCGACAGCACCCTGAGGAGGCCAGCTCTATGGGATCGCATTGGACGGTGGGAGGCTACTGGTGGCAGTAGGTGTCTCGCAGGTACCCTGGGCCTAAGCCATGGAACACTTTAAAGGTCATAATTAGTACCTTGAATCGCACCTGGAAGACAACCGGCAACCAGTGCAGGCCGCCAAAAGAGGTGTAACATGGGAGCACCTAGGTGCCCCCATGATAACCCGCGCAGCCGCATTCTGGGCCAGTTGAATCCTCCGGATGCTCTTCAAGGGCAGCCCCATGTAGAGAGAGTTACAGTAGTCCAGGCGAGAAAATACGAGGGCATAGTGACTGTGCACAGAGCATCCCGATCCAGGAAGGGGCGCAACTGATGTACCAGGCAAACCTGGTAAAATGCCCCCCTTGGTCACGGCCGTCGGGTGTTCTTCTAAACTAAGCCGCGTATCCAGGAGGACGCCCAGATTGCGGGCCCTCTCTGAGGGGGCTAAAATTTCTCCCCTTATTATCAAAGTTGGAACAAGATGCACAAATCGGGATGATGGAAACCACAGCCACTCAGTCTTGGAGGGATTGAGCTTGAGCCTGTTCCTCCCCATCCAGATCCGCATCCTCCAGGCATCGGGACATCATGTCGAGGGCATCGTTTGGGTGGTTTGGGATAGAGATGAAAATTTGGGTATCATCAGCATATTGATGATACCGTACCCCAAAACCACGGATGATCTCACCCAGTGGTTTCATATATATGTTGAACAGGAGGGGTGAGAGAACCAACCCCTGGGGCACCCCACAAGTGACACACCTCGGGGTCGATCCCTGCCCTCCAGTCAACACAAACTGCAACCAATCCGACAGGTAGGAGAACCACCATAAAATGGTGCCCTCCACTCCCAACCCCCCGAGTCATCACAGTAGGATACCATGGTCGATGGTATCGAAAGCCGCTGAGAGGTCTAATAGGACCAGGACAAAGGAGCAGCCCCTGTCCTGGGCCCACCAGAGATCATCGACCAACAGGACCAATGTCGTCTCTGTGCTGTATCTGGGCCTGAAACCCGACTGAAATGGATCCAGGTAGACAGCTTCATCCAGGGACTGGGGAAGCTGACATGCTACCGCACTCTCAACAACCTTCGCTACAAAGCGAAGGTTGGAGACCGGACGATAGTTGGCTAAAGAAGCTGGGTCCAGGGAAGGCTTCTTAAAGAGGGGCCTCACCACCGCCTCCTTCAAGGCAGTGGGAAAGAACCCCTCTCTCAACGAAGCATTGGTAATCGCCTGGAGCAGCCTCGTGTCATCTCCCAGGAAGCTGAGACTAACCAAGAGGGACACGGGTCCAGCAAACAAGTGGCAGCACTGAGTCTCCCCATAATCCTGTCCATGCCCTCGGGGGTCACAGGATCAAACTCATCCCAGATGGTCTCACAAGATTCATCCCCATCGACTCGCCCGAATCTACCCAATCAGAATCCAAGCCTGTCCAGATTTGAGCGATTTTATCCTGCAGATAGTGAACAAATTTTTCAGTCCTACCCTGCAAGCGGTCTTTCCCAGCTCTTTGGTTAGGTAAGGAGCAGGTCACCATAAACAGGGCGACTGGGCAGTTATCTGCGGATGCGATAAAGCGGAAAAATGTTGCCGTTTTGCCACTTTTATCGCCACTAAGTAATATTTAATATGAATTCTTACTAGTGTTCAATCAGATTCGGACTGGCTGGCCCTCCAACCTGTAATCCCGAGCACCCAGGGGTATGAGAAGGGTGATGAGGGTCGGAATGCATGATTGCTCTTAAACAGCGGACCCGCGTTCCCCAAACATAATTTGGCCCTCGGCCCCCACCATATCTGCCTCTCCACAAACAGTAGAGATGGTGAACCCCCCAATGGAATGGCTTAATGTCTCCCCCGGAATCCCAACCCTTCCAGCACTCCCACCCGCACCCATTAGTTAGCTCTGGCCTGTACTCTGGCAGACTCCCCCCCAAGCCTGACTGAGCAATCCGTATCACCCCCCCCTTAAAATTTGATTTAAAAGCCCCTGTAACTAACCCCTAAGAAGTCTCTTCTTGGCATGCGACATCTCGGGATCCCAAAATCCGTCATTAAGGAAGCGTCTTGATAGGCAAGAAGGCCATCCCTGGAAAAGGGGGAGTTCCCGAAGGGAATAAAGTTCTGTTGCAGAATAGCATAGAGGAGAGTGTGGCAACAACCAAATGACGTCACGGGGAGATGGAACGAGGAGATAACATGTCCACGGGGGGGGGAGCCAACAGTGTTCAAGGGGGGTAGCGGGAAGCTGCTGCTGGGCACATGCACAATATGGAATGAGTAGCTTCAAGGATAAAACTGGCTTCCACATTTTGATTTAACTGGAATTTCAAATTACATACAAGAGCAACCTTATATAAATGCATTGCAATAGTCTAATATTGTAGTTAACATTGTTGCAGCACTGTTTTAGCTGATGTTAGCTAGTCAGGCTCTAGCTGTACAGCAGTTGATTAAAATATGGAATCTAAAACAAAGTGCAGCATTTCAGCTGAAATCATGATATTGTAATTAAATGCCAGGCTTTCCCAGTTGCATGCCTCAAAATCATGATGGAGGGAGACTTTCTGGAAGAAATTCAGTTACGCTTCTCTTCTGGAGGATACAATCATGAAAGTGTTAACTGGTCTAGTATCTACTTGGAAGTTGAAAAAAGGATTTACCCTCTGAGGCACTATAAAAATGCTGGGCAAAAATGACAGAAACAAGTGGTCACCAGTTCAGGGAAACCTTTCCATTTATCAATGTGGATCCCACTTGCTTAAGTACAGATCAGGGAGCTTAGGTGAACTAGTAACAGTTTAAAGATATGAACTTCATTATATAAACTGCTCAGTTCACACAATTCCTGCCAGAAAAATAGAATCCCCATATGAACTCCAGGCTTTTTGGTAAAGACAGATATATATTGGTAGTAAGAGAAGAAAAACATGAAAACATATGTCACAATATTTTTGTTTTTACAGTAACACAACAGATACTGTACAGATAGAGTTTTTAAGTTACAATTATCCAATAGGGCTAACATGTTGATGAATTGTATGAAATCAGTTCAAATAGGAAATAGGGGGCGAAATTATGAGAGTTTGAACATGGTTGTAGGCAAAAATTAATTGCAGAACACCATTTATTTTTAAGATAAATGGGGTGGGGCTGGGGAAGAATAAACAATTCAGAGGTGTGGATGGGATGGCCTAATAGTTAAAATAGTTATAGGGATGCAGATCTGAGTAGCTGTGGGACAGCCTACTCTTAATTACATATTTTCCTTCTTCTGGAAATAGTTTTCCTCGGCATTCTGAATGTCAGTCATTTTATCATTAAGGAAAACCAGTAAAATTTTGCTACTGCATTCCCGTTGGCATGAAAGGCAGGGATATTCTAATGTTGTTTCATAGATGTTGGAATAATTTTAATGTAGCTAATGTTCCTAGTATTTATAGGTACTATAGATATGTTTTATTTTTATTATTGAAATCATGTCTATTTTTAAAATTATGTATATTGGCTATATACAATACCAATCATTATTTCATCATTTCAATCATCATCTACTGCAGTGTTTTTCAATCTTAATCACTTTAAAATGAGTAGATTCCAATTCAGACAATGAAATCACTTGAGAGTGAAATGGCATATAAAAAACAAAACAAAACATCCGAGAATTCCCTAGCCAACCGACACATACAAATGCATACTAATCACAGATACACGTATATGGCTTTAAAATCATACCTGAAACATAACTGATTAGTGATTCCTCATCAGATTGGAGAGTGGTATTGGGTTGGGTGTTACAAAGTCTGATGCTGGATATTGTTGATCGAAGCTTAGTTTTCAAGTTATAGGAAATAATTTATTTGTTGTAAATTAGAATTTATTTAATAAATTCCAATTTATTCCATCTTGAAAATAACCTTGATTGATTACTGTACCCAGTGCTGGACAATACTTTAAAAATGTTTTAAACACTTTAAGTAAACAAAAATAATAATGAAAGTAGAAAATAAGCTATATGAAGAGAGATTGAAGGAGCTGGAGGCATGCATAGCTCTGAAAAGACTTGAAGAGATATATGATAGCTCTATACAGAGGTGGGTTTCTGCCTGTTCACTCCGGATCAGGTGAACCGGTAGTAGCGACAGCAGGAGGCTCTGCCCACCCATCCGGACGCTTCTGTGCATGCAAAAACAAACCAGTAGTAAAATAAATTGAAATCCACCAATGGCACTATGTGATAATCTGAAAAGAAATAATATCCCAGAATCTAGAATACAGAATGATGGCTTTAAATTATAGCAAGGCTATAAATCACAGCAAGGCTGATCCCATTTTAATATTATAAACAGTTTTTAATAATAAGATCAGTTTGACCGCATATTGAATTATTTAGAAGTGTGATGGGCTTCCTTATATTGGAAGGAAGTCTTTGAACTTGAGGCCAGATTGCCATGTATCCGTGATATTTTAAATTGGATTCTTACACTTAGTAAATTGAGATTCAGTGGCAAAAATATTCCCTTTCAAATACATTTCAAATATCCTATAAGAAGATATTGGAATAAACTGGAACCTTGTACATTTGAGGCATGTGATTTGTTACTACACTATGATCTCTTTCATACCAACTTCCAGTAGACAAATGCAACACATTTATGTTATTCTCAGTTTTAAGGTTAACACTAGAAAATCCCTGCCCCACTGAGAGACATTACCTAAATAGAGAAACAGAATTACCACTGCTGGGCAAAAAGCAATGGGGATGGGAGCAATTTCCAACTTCCTACTAGCTTCTTCATTAAATTTTCTTATGGACAGTTGGCAAGGAATATTGGAAACCTTAATCTTCCTTTCTCTCACTCTTCCCTCCTCAAATTTTGCTAATTTTCCCATTTACTTTCAATGCAAGAAAAAGACAGCAGGAAGTTGCAATTCCAAGGATAACAGCCAGGTAAGTGGCCACTCTTAGTTGGGAAGGAAGGGATAGATGGGAAAGTGATACATGGGTATCTGCAAGAGGTGCCATGTAAATTGGAAATGCTATATGGGTGTGCACCAGAGAGACTGTGAGGGTCAAGGAGAGCATGGGATATGGTTTAGGTCACAAATGATAGCCTGGGGATGCATGGTAAGATAGAGTGCGCAGGAGCAGCATAGAAAAGAAAAATGCATGGGAATTACCTGGATGTATGGGAGAGGTGTCATGCCAGGTGGGGATGGCATGCCAGGAGTGATGTGGGTTGAGAAGCCTAGGAGTGCTTGGAAATGTGCAAGAGGTGCTGTGCAGGTCAGGGACCGCACATGAGGTGATGGTACAGTTTGGGAAGTGTATGTGGAGGTTATCAAAGAGGTGCTCATGAGCAGATAATGTTTATGGAGAGCAGGGTGGGTTGGGAAGAATTTGTGGGGACAAACAAGAGATGTCAGATATGGGTTACAAAGGTGTATGGTGGGTAGTGTGGATCAGGGTGGATACATAGGGATATGCAAAGGATGCTGCATGATAAGTAGGATGGCAGTGGAAAATGGAGAGAGTGCTTGGGGTGGCACAGATTGGAAAACTAATGGCAGGGTAGCATGCACCAGGAAGGGGGTGTGATGGTTGCTTCCTTTTTTGTTTCTTTCTTGTTCCTCTTTCCTTTCCCCTTTCCTTCCCTATCTTATCCAGTAAGCAGGTAAGTGACTGCTACTGGGTGGGAAAGGGAGCAAGAGAATGCGAGACTGTTTGGGAAACTGTAAAATAACATTGAAAAGAAAGTTTATGTGATCACAGCAGTAGTCCAACAGTGCAGCACTAGCCAGTAGCGCTAAAGTAGCCACAACTTCCCCAAATTTCATTCTCTTTTGAGTTCCAGATTTTGGATATATTTTGTATCCAAACTAGGTCTCTTGAAGAACCAGGATTCAAAATGGTTGCCATATGATGCACCATTTCATTCAATTAAAGGTCATGATGAAAGTTTTAGTAGTATATAAATAAGGGAGGATTTTCAAGCAGTCTTTAAAACTCATTGCCACAGGATTTTGAAATGGTCACCATTCAAGAGCTGCATGGATACAGAGAACAGCAGACTCATAAAGTGCCCAGATAAAATCTACTTGCTTAGTATTTGCTGGTTATGACAAGGGGCTAAACAGAGCCTGGAAATTACCATCCTACTATGAATGTACCTGGTTAGTCATCAGAAAAAAGGATGAAATTTGAAATGAGCCATTGGTCTGATTTATTGCAGGAACCCCAAAAACTCAGCAGATACATTTTTATTTGTTTCTGGGTTTGTGTGGCATGCTTTTTATTATGCAAATAAAATTCTCAGTTGTGTCTGAGTGTTTTTAAGAATGGAACAGAATGAACTGCTTAGAAGAAGGAGAAAGTCAGAAAGATAATTTCCTCAGCAAGTCATCGTCGCTAATGAAGTTTTACAAAAACAGATACAACCAAGGAAAAATAAAATTTCACAGGTGATAAATTTTTCCAATTTCCGAGGCAGAATTCGATAGGATTGTTAAATTAAGAGTGAAGGTGTCTGTTAGGAAGCAACGAACAATGATGGGTAATTTTATAGAGTGGAAAATTGAATCAAATTGCAACATTAAAACACAGCTCCTTGGAGGATCTGCCCCAAATGCAGGCCTATTTCACTATATCAGTTGGTGGCTTGGGGGAAGGGATATACTGTATGAATGGAAGGACTGTGCAATTGTAAACAGCGTGGAGATATGGCTTCACAATATCTTTAGAATCTCCAAGTTGAAGAGAGGGATGGGTAGGATACCAAACAAATGGGGTGAGGAGAGGGATGAGAAATCTTCTTCAATCAGATCTTGGGAATAATTTAATTTGCCACAACTACCATACCTTCTTTAAACCTAAATCTGAGCTGGCACATATGAGAGATTAACAAACTGAGTGCTTCTGAGCATCTTTAGAGTTTTACTTTTAAAGTTATGCTAGGTTATCTCGTCCAGTAAATGAAGTAATGAAATAAAGACCACAGTTTTATCCTCCACATGCATATATAGCTGTGAAAGTCCATGTATATTCTTGACAATCAGATGGTTGATTGTTTTACACAATGCTATTCTTGAAGAGATGTCAGGGTTGCTAGTACTTATT
The DNA here is from genome assembly GCF_009769535.1 of Thamnophis elegans. Lineage (NCBI taxonomy): Eukaryota > Metazoa > Chordata > Lepidosauria > Squamata > Natricidae > Thamnophis > Thamnophis elegans. The sequence goes on from NC_045558.1 coordinate 101,974,956, forward strand.
AATTCTTGGGTACACTTGTTAGGAAGGTAGATTTACAGGCACTGAATTATTAAATAATTGTTTGATATGTCAGTTAGATTGCTGACTTCGGAAAGTGTAGATTCTATAAAAAAAGCAGAGGAAGAAGTATCTATATTTTTATTTCTCAAATCTCACTGAGATCATTGCTGAATTTAAAATAGATAGTACTTCCATAGAATGTACAGAAAATTTCAAACTGAGTACCCTAACTAAGGAAGTAAATAAATAAACTGTTGCTCAGTCATTTTTCTCTTGTAAGAATGAACCAAGAATAAGGTAAGAATAGAAAATCATGTTCACAGTAATTTTTCTATTTCCAAAGGTGGTTCATGACTTAAAGACTCAAATATAGGATGGAAGTAACCAATTTCTTTTCCAGAATCTTTCTTCTGAAGTTTGCATGAGATGGTAAACTAATATCTTGGAAAAAATATTTTTTTTCTATGTTGCAATCATTAAAAAAGACTGGCAAAGATACTGTAAAGTGCCTGGTCTGTCTTTTACATAGTTTGATATTTAGATATTAATATTTATGCAAAATTGGAAACTCCTAACCCAAAACTCCATTATCCTTCTCTATTAATTGTCTTTTGCACTGGGGTCAGGGAAAGAATTCTCTGAAAGATTTTCTAAAGCTTTTTCTATCTTGTCTTCTTCAGATGCTGATAGCACTTAGGATCTCTCATTCCCTTTTTTTAGTTATGGCCTTGGGAGAGAGAGAAAACCCTCTGAGAAACATGAGACATTGAAAAGAAGCTAGATGAAGAAAATAATAATCTACCACTTTTACATGAATCAGTATTCAGGAAAGCATGGTTCTTCTCCATCTCCCTATTCTCTGCTATTCAATTCAGAGATGCAGTACTCTTGTGAACTTTATGGCAGTGACTCTGCATCATGTCTGAATGATTGGGAATGACAGAAAGGAATGTTGCCAAGGCCTGAAAGCTAGTCACTGGATCTCAGAAATGAGGTTGCCAGATTCTTATCCTTATTGAATTGCTATTTTTGCCCAGAATATTTGTCTGAGGTTTGGCAATGTGGGGCTTGGGTTTCTCTTTTTAAGTGTGCAGTGATTTGTATACCAGATACTTTAGACTTTGCAAAGTTTGTAGGTACAAGGAATCTGGATCCTTTACAATCCTAGCCAAAAAAAATATTTCTCATATGGTTGCTATCTTTCTTATTTTCTTTTATTTCAATAAATATCTTTACAAGAAGAAGTTATAACCCCCAAGGAGCTTCAAATAGACTTTCCACAGTGATCCTGGAGTCCTCATTTAGGAATAGCAGGGGTATTTCATAAATGAAGAATATGTCTAGACCTTTTGTGTGATTTTGTTTCATGCACAAGAAAAGATATGAGCATGTATAGAAAGGTAAATTCTATATGAAGAATGAAACTGATATGCAGATAATCCTACATCAAGACACTAAGAAATCCCAATCAGACTGGTGGAACAAAATTGCCATTCTCTATGTGTGCTGGGCAGAATAATGATTTAGTATGGATTACTAATCCTATTGTGCAGAGGTGGGCTGCACATACGTTAACAACCAGTTCGCCTGAACCGGTCCAATCAGGCGGCAATCCTCCTCTGCTATTGTCTCAGATTGGCTCCCTCATTTTAACAGTGGGAATAGTGAATGAACATTCCTATGAATTTGGTTGTGTGCTGATTAGCATGAATGAACCTATCATTATGATTTCACCTTATAGCCTAATGAGTAATCAGGGAATTGATGAAGTAGTTTTAATGACAGGGAATGTTTTCCTTAATGACCTAGAAATTTCTCTCTTGTGTTTGAAATGTAACAGCAATCAGAAATAGCAGAAGGGGCAGAGGAATGATTTATAACAGGTTTTGAGACAGTAGAGGTAGAAAGCTCTGTTTGCAGGCTCAAATAGCTGTTCTCTTTATTTAACTGATATATGATCAATAGTTTTGTTGCCTAATTTAGAAATCTATTATTTCAAATAAATTCTGCTCACACAATGTAAAAACAAAGATTGTAAAGGTAACTTTCTCCTTTTAAGAAAATTAACTCCTGTATTATTCTTCAGACTTTTTACTGCCTTGCCTTCTGTACTGCCTTTGCTTATAAAGACATTACTCATTTGTACAGATATATCTATGTCTTTATGTGTTGCTTACCCCAAGAGTTCCATTTATTTTTGAGTCCACCAGATATTGATACAATAAACTTCACAGAATTCAGTATCTCATGAATCTTAGTTTCAAAATCCCTAATCTGAAACCTTTTTTTTTACAATCAGTTTTCGAGTGATATTGAATTTGTGTGAGGACAAGGAACGCTTCCCTACTATGGAACAACATAAGCAGTCTTTCAGAGGTCTTCCAAAGAACAGCTAAGCTTTAGTATTAATATTTTGGCACTGGGGCCATAGGAACCCCATCCTGCCAATCACATGATATCAACACTTGGAATTTAAGAACATGACCTACCTTTGTCACAATACTTTTTTTATCCTTGAACAGGGACATGCACTTTCAGCTCAGAAATTTACATTAACATTGAACAGCCCTCTCTCAAAGAGGGGGAAGAATAGATACCACCTATCTCCTGTCCACAATGCAGTCCTTTCAGTAGTTTAAAAAGATTCACTCCCTATTTGCACTCTGATATGTGCGACCCTGAGGAAACAGATAAACCCAGAAGTGGCTTCAAGAGCTCTCAGAGTGCTAACAACCAGATGACTGCAAAGAAATATGACCCTTGCAACCCACACTCCCCATCCTGTCAGAACTAATCTTTCCATCGCCTGTACCATCCTGCCAGAACTAATGAAGCTTCTTGGATGAGAAGTGAAATGTCTTCTCAAAAATAAAACAAAACAAACAGTACAGTTGTCTTTTGAAAAAGCACCTTTGAGACATAGCAATAGTACATGTTGGGTTTTGAAAGGCAATAAATTTGCTGCCGTGATGGGAAAGCATTGGAGGCTTTTCATTGCAATTATTTATATTTGTAAGCCCTTACATTCTGCACTGAAAAGCATTTCCTCAATTTATCTATGGTATGTTTTTGCAAAGCAATGGATAAATTCATAGATATATCTGCAGAAATACATGAACTGCAGGAGAGGGGACATTTTAACAATTTACTTTTTGTTTGAATAAACAGAGGGAGTGGATGCTTTTTTTGGAATGAATTGAGTGGAACTTGTGATTGGGATGAGAGTTTTTGGCAGAAATTATCTGTGCTCAGCTATTTGCGTAAGACAAGCACCAACTGGCTGACTGCTCTTTACTTTAGACATGCCAACATAGAGATAGAGACTTGTTCATAGCTCTTGATATTTGATCTGCAAATAGTCAAAACAATTTTAGATGTCTTTTTACAAATGCACGATTGAAAGTTTATTCCATAGAATCCTCCTGATTATACTTCTGTTTTCATGCTGTATGCTGAAAATAACATAAAACTGAAAGGATCAAAAGATTCAGAAACTAGAATGCACCAAAATTAAACTTGGTGGCAAGTAGCCATTTTCAGCAAATAGCTTAGGTGTATTAGGCCCAGAATTTGTAGAAAAGCCTTTCATGTATAAAATGAAGACCAGAGAAAATGCGGTGTGATATATGTCATTCTGTCCTTTCAATAATCTAATTATTTTTCCAACCAATTGTGATAATTTGTGCATATTTCTAATCTGATTTGTTTTTAACTGACTTTCAATTGCAAATTGGTATAAGCATGGTGTTTTGTATAAATTATTTTGGATAAAATATTTCATTGACAGAAGAGTTATACAGATTCTTTAAAATATAAGTAAACTTAGTCTTCTCCAAAGTACTGCCCTACAAATGTGTTAAAACTAAAACTTCCACTATTCCTAAACTGAATGGCTCACCTGGAAGAACTTCATATATGCCTTCTTTGCCTTGCACCATGGTCTCCTCTTTGTCTAGGTCCAAAGTGGAATCCTGATTAAATGTTACACTTGGGGTATCAAAACTCTCATGTCATCATAGGCCTCTTCTTTATCAGTATTATGGTAGTCCTTTTCTTTCTCTTCCTCTTCTTCCTCTTCTTCCTCCTTCCTCCTCTTCTTCCTCATAGGGGATAATGAAGGAATTCATATCTGAAAGATAAAAAGAAGAAAATAACTTATGAAAAGGGGGGGGAGAAAGAGAGAGAGAGGAGAAGAAGAAGAATCTACCATGTACCAGGCAGATTCAATAACATTACTACTTGCTTGCTAAAATAAGGTTAGCAATCTCCTCTGGAATTTCATCAGGTGGCCAAATCCATGCACAATCTTAAAGAAAAACGAAAGGATACAACTTTCATCCCCCCATAACAATCAAAACAAATGTTCTGAAAGGAAATAACTTAATTCTAACAGTCTAGTAGACCACATTCTGCTGAGATCCTTATTCCCATTACAGTATTGCAAATTCATGAAGACACATAAAACTTTAAAATGTAATAAAACAACCTCTGCTATGCATATAATACACATACCTCACAATCAGTGGCATGCTGCAGCTGACTTGTTCTGGTTCATGAAATTGTTATATTTCTGAATTTTGCAACCAAGTTGAAAGCAGAGTTCAGTGCCCAGTGCACTGATTAGCTGTTTGGTAGTTTCTGATGTGGCATGCTGGTAGCAGTGAAGTCAGCAGTTACTTGTTATAAATTTATTAACATAGCATGAAATGTTAACATGCCATCTCCTCTTGTATTTATACATTTGTGGGTTGAAACTAGAACTAACTATTCAATTCAGTACAAGGGAATCCCATAACAGATAAAGGGTCTTAAATATTAATGCAGATACACCTTGAATCTGTAATTCTCACAGGCAGGGTATTGTTTTCACTGTAAAGGAGGATATTATTCAGAGTATCTATAAACATAACTAACAACCTATAAATGAAATTTGGTCCCCTCATCAATGAATTTTTAGAGTGAAAAATGTAGATTAGTAACAAAAACAACAAAGCAATATTTTTTTTTCTATCGTTGTACCTTAAATAGCATTCACAATACGGGCTTTGCATCCTGACCAGCAGAGGACGCTTTGAGAGCATGCATTGTTTATAACTCAGAAAATGTCTTCACCAAGATGGAAATGTGATTTTAGGTTTTGATTAATCTATCTCACATTAAGTTTCATTATTATCAAGTTGGTTTATATGCCTAAAAGGTATCCAGGGAGCTGGGAGGAATAAACCTGGGGAAAAGTACAAAATAAAATAAAACCAAAACAAGATAGGAGAAGAAGATGTCATGTTTTGGATTTTGAGTAGATTTGTCTCAGTTCAGGTGACAAGATAATAGATCTGGAATTTTTAATCAGTCTAAAAACCAACTAAATACATATCTATTAATATTGACGTAGATTATTATATACATTTCCTTTAAACAAGGAAAAATGTGGGAGAAATATCTTTTATCATTATCCCTATCTTGAGCATTAAACTATGATCAAAATGTGCTAAGAGAATGCTAGCTTGTATATCATTATTTGGATAGGAGGGGTACTTTTAGAAGACTATTGCTTTTCTACCATAGCTATCCTTTCCTGCGCTTTAAAAGTTCCTAATCGTAGTTATGCATTCTTTAAACCTCTCCCTCTATTTCTTCAGCCAAACCTAAATTTCCCTAAATTCATATTATTTGTAGCTTCCACATATCACCTTGTTTTCTTTTTTTTTAAGTATGTTTATTGGGCAGGTACTATCATATCTAGGCCATGTAACAAACTGCTGCAAGTTCAATAACTACAAATATTGCAACTTAATTGGTGAAGTAAGGGAAGGTTCAAATTATCCTCGTGTGCACTGCAAGAATAAGAGGTCAGAAGATTAGGTGCGCATCAATGTATTCACCATCAAATTCTTCCATGAAATGGGAAACCATGATTGAGTCATACTAAAAAGAGCTCCAGAGCAACCTGTATAAGTCACAATAGTGTAGGGGGAAACAATATTGTGTGTATGTGGAGATAAAGTACTGGATTTATTCAAAACACCTGATTGAAATCTGTTCATCACTAAACTTCTTACACAGCTTTGGGACAATCAGGATTTATTTTATAAGGAATCCTCAATTTCTTATAATATCAGTATAAACAATTTGATTTCCAATCTTTTATAAAAATTTTCTGAGGCGTGTAATAAAAATGAAATGATTTTTTTTCTGATAAGTCAGAAGAGGTATACAGGTACAGTTCACTTAGTGACTATTCAAAGTTACAAAGGCACTTTAAAAAGTGACTAATTGTTTACTGTTTACTGTTTATTAGGATTTGTATGCCGCCCACTCTCGAGAGACTTAGGCCGGCTTACAGATAAACAGGGAGTGGGGAACATACAAAAATTAAAAAGAAGAGATATTAAAATTGCACAACATTCATGAAGCTCAGGATGGGGCTGGATGAAATCAACCTTCCGCTTTGCGGAAGGCCGGAAGAGTAATAAGGGTCCGGATCTCCACAGGGAGATTGTTTCATAGGGCCGGAGCTGCTACAGAGAAGGCCCTCTCCTGGGGAGTCGCCAGCCAACATTGACCGGCAGATGGAATCCGGAGGAGGCCTAATCTGTGTGATCTTATAGGTCTCTGGGAGGTAAATGGCAGGAGACGGTCTCTCAGGTAGCCAGGTCCTAAACCATGTAGGGCTTTAAAAGTAACGACTAGCCCCTTGAAACGTGTCCGGAGACCAATAGGAAGCCAGTGCAGCTCGCGGAGGATAGGTGTAATGTTGGTGTACCTAGGTACCCCCAAAATCGCTCGCACGGCTGCATTCTGGACTTCTGGAAGTCTTCGAACACTCTTCAAGGGCAGCCCCATGTAGAGCGCATTACAGTAATCCAGTCTTGAGGTGACGAGGGCGTGAGTGACCATCCGAAGGGCCTCCTGGTCCAGATAGGGTTGCAACTGGTGCACCAGGCAAACCTGGGCAAAGGCCCCCCTGGTCACAGCCGAAAATGATGTTCTAACGTCAGCTGCGGATCCAGGAGGACTCCCAAGTTGCGAACCCTCTCTGAGGGGCATATAGTTTCACCCCCCAGGCTAAGAGATGGAATAGCTGGACCATCCTTGGGAGGGAGCATCAATAGCCACTCAGTCTTGTCGGGATTGAGTGCAAGCTTGTTCGCTCCCATCCAGACCCTGACAGCCTCCAGGCACTGGCACATCACTTCTACCGCTTCGCTGAGTTGGCATGGGGCAGACAGATACAATTGAGTATCGTCTGCGTATTGGTGGTATTTAATCCCGTGCCGGCGCATGATCCCACCCAGCGGCTTCATGTAGATGTTAAATAGGAGGGGGACAGGGCCGAGCCCTGCGGCACCCCGTTGAGGGGCCTAGGGGTCGATCTCTTATACTTGCCTTACATTTTCTGTGACTTTCAGACAAGTTTATCATTCTGTTTTTATGGTTTTTCTGAATAAGTTCAAGATATCTATTGAAAATAGATGCATAAGCTAAGATTCTTAGAAGTGTATGCAGATGTTTTTGTATGATGATAAGAAATCTATTTTAAACACAGACACATATCCAAAGTTCTTAGGAATTTAAGAAGAGCTCACTGGTCACATAATTCTATCCAAACAAGGACTATTTCTGGCATGATCATCTAATGCAGATTAGAACTGTAAGTGGAAAGAGAGATATCAAATGCTCAATCTAGTTTTAGAAAAGGCCAAAGAACAAGAACCATTATTGCTAATTGCTCAATAATTGAGAAAACCAAAGAATACAAAAAAGTTAACATGTACTTTGCTAATTATAAAAAGGCTTTCAGTCATGTTGACAATGTGGAACATGTTTTTAAAATATCATTGCCCTCATGTAAAATCTATATATCAGGAATGGGTTCCTGTACCGATTGGTACCAGTTAGCTTCACACACGCTTTGCGTGTTGCTGTGTGTTGCTTGAGCATGCGCAGTTGACTGTAATTTGTTCTGTGCATGCACAGAAACATGCCAGCAATGGCAGAACAAACCAGGAAACCAGTTTGGGGGCGTGGCCAGCCTGGTTTGCTACCAGTTCTGCGACCCAGGCCAAATCACCACTACCGATTCAGCTGAACCAGGCCAAACCGGGAGCAACCCATCTCTGCTATATATAGTCAGGAATCCACAGTCCTGACAGAATATGGCAAAAAGATTGGCTTTAGGTAAAAAAAAAAGTGAGTGAAGGCTATATATTCTCTATTCATTCAATGTGTATACTAACTGTATATTGAAAGTGGCTGAATTGTAAAAATGAACATAATTTTGAATTTGGAGTATTTATATGGAGATGAGGAAAACATATTCGGCCAATGATTGCTAGATATCCTGACCATTCTACCTATCTTCAGTGGCTGCTTAAGGATGATCAGACCATAACTACAGCACAGGTGGCCAGATTCTGCGCAACAGCACTGGGATTTGTCGCAAACACGTGTCTTTTCCACCATGGTTATGTTATATAACAAGTGTGGCAAATCCTTGCACTGCCTAGTCCTTTCCCTTTTAGCTTTGAACCGACAACGGGCCACACAGTTTATGGATTGCAACTGCAGTGCATACAGACCATGTATAATTGACAGGCTGGGTTTTATTATAGATTTTAGCTGTTATTTATTATTTTGTACTAGAATTTTTAATTGTATATATATTGAGTGTTTTTATTTGTTCTGGTCTCTGGTCTAAGACTGTAATAAATTGATTGAATTGAGTAAGAAACACCAGTAAGATGCTCCTTGTTTATGAGACTACTCTAACAGCTGAAAATGGAAATGATCTGGGAGCTCTAATGATAAAAGGAGTACAGTGAAAAGTGTGCTAAGATTAAATATAAAAAGACCATATTAATAACCATACTGATAAAAATTACAGTAACCACCCTTAAATAAACAAATAGTGAATAGTTTCTGCCTTTTAGGATCAAGCTATTAACAATAAAGGAAGTAGCAGTCCAGAGATATACCAAGATTAGCATTTGATAGGACAATTATAAAGACCTTGGAATGGTGTCCTATTGGATGACCTGAATAAGCCAATTTAGGGACGATTGTCATGGAGAGGGACTATCTATGTGGTTTCTAAGAATAAAACTATGAGGTGAAAATATACAAAGTCTGGATGACCTTCAGATTGATCTTCTGTTGAAATAGGTCAAATTCTTTCTGGACAAACGTAAGGAAAGAAAAGGCAGGATCATAGCTCTCTTAGCCACCATGTGGCAACTAGGATGTAACTGAGATAATGTGGAAGTCTGTTTTAAAATAATATTTATAAGGATGGAATTGGGAAAAGCTCAGACTATTTACATCCATACATTAAAAACATATCCATCAGATAACCTTTCCATTGACCCACTTTGTTGTAGAAGGTGACAATAGATATATTCAAAAGACCTTTCAAAACAGCAAAGGAAGTTGTTTTCAACATCAGGAAGCAAAATCCATGTGATATATATCTAGATTTACAAAGAACATCTTGGCTGAAGCAGCAAGGCCATAAGTAAAGCATCTGAGACCAGACCAGACAGTTATCAAAACTCTCTGCAGTAGGCTAAAAACAGACAACAAAAAGTATAAAGGTTAAGGTGAAGATTTCCCCTGTCCAGTCATGTCTGATTCTAAGGGGTGGTGTTTATCTCTCTTTCTTAGCTGAGGGAGCAAGCATTGTCCGTAGACATTTCTGTGGTTGTGGCCTCCTTGATTATATGTTGAGGCACAACGTATGAGCAAAAATATGTTACCACATAAAGGCAGGAGAAAGAAACAGATTTAAATCCAGAGCTGATGTAAATATGGTACGGTTAAATTGTTAGATTCTATAGTATTTGATCTTCAATGATAGAGTTAACATCAAGATTATATGTGAAAGGTAGAATCTTTATCCAGCCTGGTTTATTGAGGTTTATTGTTCACTGAAACTGAAGAAGACTCTCCAATACTTTTTTATACAATGGCACAACTAATGAAGGTGTTTAATCACTACACAGTTTCTGATTTTCTGGCTAGATCCATCCTTTTGTTTTGTTGGGCGAACAACCAGTCCCTTCAATAATACCGATTTTTACTCATTCCCCACTTTCTATAAAATTAGAGATACTTTTTGAAGGAAAAGAGGGAAGAAAGGAAAGATCATTTACCTAATGACATTTTGGTAGAAGGCCTAGATAGGTTCCAATTTGCAACAGTATGTTAAAACTGAACATCTTATTCATATAGATAATACACAATTAAGGGTGATTGTACTGATTACAGTATATCTGGAATTATCAATGTGTCACTAGTATAAGGTATATAAGTAAAGATGGCAACTGGGAGTAGACGCATCCTGTGGAGCTCCAGAGGGTGGCTGTTGGAGGGTTTACTTGCTTGTTTGCTTGCTTGGGGCTCATTGCTATCTGCTTTAGGCTTTCTGTCTCTCCCAGATGAGTGATTGACTGGCCATGCATTTCTGCCATTAAATCGTTAAGCCCTGGCGAGATGCTAAAGGATCGTCCAGTGCTTTAGTGAGGACTTGCCACGCCAAGTGATTTTAAACAAAATATACAAAGAAACATAAAAGAAATTCTGCTGCCTCCAGTCATGATGCCACTCCTTGATTTCAGAAGCAAGGGAAATTAAGAAATTTCTTGAGTGAAAGTAATTGGGACTCATGGCTTCCATAATTGTTTAAGAAAAACAGTTGATCTGCCCTCACGTCATGTATTTTAAGTATTATTTCAACATTTGCCACAAGAAGGAGCAGAAGAATAATCTTTAAAAAAGTTGAATTATCTTTCACAACAAGGGAAAGACTTGAAAAGTATGGTAAATATAGATAACAATATTCAGTTTCTCTTGGATCTACGACTTTTGTTTGCCTTGAATTTATTTGGAGCATTTATATGGACAATAACAAAGTCATGGGTAAAGAGGCTAGCACCATAGTGTCCTGCAAGGTTTGTGTCATGCTTGTATTTCTGCTTATGGAGAACTCAAATTATATCTGCATCAAGTGTAAACTGATTGGATTGGTGGAAGAGAAGGTGAAGAATTTAGAGGCAAACCTTGCTGTCTTTTTTGATAAAGTGACTAAAGTAGTAGAAATGCTGTGGATATAGTATGTGTAGACTTCAGTGAAAGTGGGATATCTCAAGTTTCTGTGTTGGGCTCAGTGCACTTCCACATCTTCATAAATGATCTAGATAAGACAATAGAAGGAGAACTAATCAGATTTTCAGACCACACCAAACTGGGGAAATTGGCAACACCTTGTAAAATAGACTCCAGATTTAGAAGAATTTGACAAGAATTTGGGTCCTATCCAACAAGATGCAGTTCAGTAGTGAGAAAAGTAAGGTCATGCATTTTGGCAGGAAAAAACAAATGCACAGAGTACCAGAAGAATACAGGGTACCTGGTTCTAGTGTAGTAATTATGAGAGAGATCTAGGACCATCACATAATTATAAGCCAGAGGTTTGCTGCAGCTGCAAAAAAGCAGTCTGCATCAATAGAGTGAAAGCATCAAGAATAGAGAGGGTATATCCCTGCACTATACTGCATTACTGAGGTCACAGTTGGAATACATTGTCCAGATCTAGCCACCCCAACACAACAAAGATGCTGAGGCCTTAGAAAGAGTGCAAAGAAGAGCAACAAGTATGAGAAAAGGTCTGGAAGCTAAACCATATGATAAATGGTTAAAGGAACTACCTAACAAAAAGAGATTAGGGTAACATGATAGCTATCTACCAATACTTCAGGCACTAATACAGAGAAAAGAGAATTGACTTATTCTTCAAAGCACCTGAGGGCAGAACAAAAAACAATGGGTGGAAGCTCATTAAAGACAGATCCAACCTAAGCAAAAATTGGAACTAAGCAAACATTCCCCTATAGTGTGAAACATTAATCAACAGAATAGCTTGTTTCCCGAAGTTGTGGGTGCTCCATTGCTGGAGATTTCTAAGAAAAGATTGGACAGCCATTTGTCCAGGATTGTATAAATCTCCTGCCTTGGACAACGGGTTAGACTAGAAGACCTCCAAAGTCTTTTCTAGCCTATGATTCTAAGGTGTACAGTACCTGATACGTTAACTGAAATTTTGGGAACTGAAGTATGCTCTCAGGAGGTCTATTCAGGATAGAAATAATTTGTTGATAAATAAGTTGAGAGCCATAGAAGGGAAAGTGATGAGAAACAATATGTGGTAGAGAAAGAAAGTTCTATTCATTTGATCAGTATCCATAAATGGCAGCATGCCTATATCTGTAGGAAGAATAAGGGCATGAATTTTGAAAAAGATAGGTACAAAGTATTATAATACTGGCAACACTTATATGGAAAATATTGATAATAATAACCAGAAAAATAAATAGCGATTGAAATCCTGTGGAGTGCTGGAGATAAATGGAAAAGGTGTTGTGATCATTGGGTACATAACTTTGACTGGAAAAGAATCTTTAAATATCTCTTTCAAAAATCTCTGAGAAAAATGTGTGATTAAGAATTATGAAATATAAACAAACAAAGAAATAATAAAATAAAGAAGAATATTGCAAAGTTGTTACCAGTCTGGACTCTACCAGTATCCACCCCCAGGACTGATATAAAAGTGGGTATCTTCAGAGAAGGCAGAGATACAGGAGAGTGAGAACATACATTGTCAAAAGTCCAGATGAACAGGATAAGTATGTTCATACATGTGACACTGAGTGTGAATGACTGTTTTTTCTCTGTCACATTCACTTGAAGACCATTTAGTACAATATTTCTTCTCTTTCCACTTTGTGAAAACTGAAGGGAATGACTAATCCACAAACTGATGGGTTAGTTAAGGCTATTGATGTCCATAGTTGATTGATAAATATGTAATTGCTTCATTGATTAATTCTTAGAACTAAAATATGGGTTTGATCCTTCCTAAGGGACTCACCTTTCAGCAGAAATGTGATATGATCCACCCAGTCTATAGCTTCTGCAGAATTAGTAGCTGTGAACTGCAAAAGAAAAATATAAATCAGAATGCCAAATGCATACAACATTTCTGTTGCTAAGTGAAACATTTGTTAGGTGAATTTTGCCCTATTTTATGACCTTTTTTGCTATAGTTGTTAAGTGAATTACGTACTGCAGTTAGTAACATGGTTGTTAACTGAATCGAGCTTCCCCATTGACGTTGCTTGTTAGAAGGTTGCAAAAGGTGATCACATGACTGCAGGATACTGCAACTTTCCTAAATATGAGAATGTTGCCAAGTGGCTGAATTTTGATAATATAACTATGAGGATTGTGCAATGGTCATAATTGTGAAAAAACAGTCATAAGCCACTTTTTTTCAATGTAGAACTTCACTCATACATGAATGTGTCTAAGTTAAGAATTATGGCTGGACATTTAAATATGGCACCATCATCAGTGTAGATTACATGCCATTGGTATTATGTTCTACATGTAGTCCTCAACTTACAACCACAATTAAACCCAAAATTTATGTTGCTAAGCAAGACATTTGTGGGGTGAATTTTGTCCCATTTCACAACTTTTCTTGCTACAGTTGATAAGCGAATCACCACGGTTGCTAAGTTCCTAATATGGTTGTTAAATGAATCTGGCTTCCCCATTGACTTTGTCATAAGGTCACAAAAGGGGATCACATGACTCAAAGACACTAAAACCATCATAATACATCAGTTGCCAAGTGTCTGAATTTTGATCATGTGATTGTATTACAGTGGTCCTAAATGTAAAAACTGGTAATCAGTCACATTTTTCAGTGCCATTATAACTTCAAATCATCGCTAAATGAATTGTTGTAAGTTGAGCATTACCTATATTCATCCATCCATCCATCCATCCATCCATCCATCCATCCATCACATCCATCTTTATTCATTAATTCATTATTAAGAATGAATTCATAACAGCATGCAACAATAATATCTATTATTGCTTAGGATCATTTGAAATGCAGTAGAGTTTTTAAAGACAGTTTACCTATCAGTTTGCTGAATCAGTGAACAATAAGAAGTAGTGAATAGGCAAATAAGCCTTAGTCTGTAATGTTTTTGTCTGGATAAATATCATCATGTCTTTCATTTCCACCACTGTTCAACTCTTCTCATTTTATGTAAAATAGTCCCCCCCCCTTTTTAAATGTTATTCTTACATTTGTTCACTTATTTAAAAAATCTAAATAGACTTCTTGAGGAATGAGGCTGAGGCTGTCCACATATATATTGAAAGAAAACCAAAAATGGAAAATGTGTAATGACCAGAGATTCATCAGATTGAAATGCAAACTCTGCCACAGGAATACATTGGTGTTGGACTAGCTTTGGGGACCAATAATAACATGCATGGAGAAAGTTATGCTTTAATAGGTTTATGTTAGCAATGTAGATGTAGATGAAGTTTCAGATATTGGACTGACAATGCCACACCTCTTTGGGTGATACTCTAGGGTAATTATTTCACTCTACTAATGAGGTAGAGGATATTTTTGCTTCACTATCACAAAACGCTTGCTCAAGATCACCGAAGGAAGGATACAGAGATAAACACGGAAAGAAGGGTCAGAAGAATAGCTAACAGACTAACTAGGGAGAAAGTCTGGGAATGAGAAGCAGCAATCTATTAGAACCAAAGAACAAGGTTGGTTCAGTTAATATATTTTAAAACAGCCTTGAATCTCAATTAAATTTACTGGGTGGGATTTTCACATATTGATTGGGTTGTATGAACTTCAAACAACATAATTAATTCATAATTAGCTCTGAAGCAGCAACGTCTCAGTCCCTCCAACTTTTATAAATGCCAGAATAAAGTTAATTCGAGCAGAATGATAAAAACAATGGTGCAGGGGGATAACAGTGATTTTAATTTCATTCTTAATTCTACATATTTTAAATAATGTATTAAATATATATTAGTAGAAAGAAGAGGGATATCCCATTCTCTTAACAAAAAATTATAGGATCTGCATGTTGTGCACAGGAGAATATAGGACTCATGCTGAGAGCTAGAATTTCCCAGAACAAGAGCACTGGTTATGTCAACAACTATCAGACAGCACCAAGCCTTAGGAATGCAAAGGCAAGGCATTTGTTTGAACCATGGGAAAGGCAGGAAATAGAACCACTGGATTTAAATGGATGTAAAAAGGAACTGTATCTCACACTGGCAGAGGGCAATCAAATCTTTAAAATAGTTCATAAGTAATAGTAGTAATAGCAGTTGATTATTCTTCATTGTTCTTATACCATGTCAAATGAAATAATTCCAGAATAAAATAGATTAAAAATACAGCAATGAAATATATATGTGGTAAACATAATGATGCCATGCTGACTTTCTAGCTAAATTCTGTGGCAAGCATCACAGAAACAGTTCAAATCATTTTAAGCTTTATATAGCAAACTATTCTTTAAGGCTAGGATATTAGAATTTTACAGATAACTAAAAAATGTATGGATAAATAAACAGATAGAGAGTGCTATTTGTAAAATTCTACTTGAATGGACCTCTATAAACATGATCAATGACAAAGGAAGCACAAACATTTCATTGAGTATTTTCCAAAATACAGAATATAGAATGTTATCTTTCCCCTTGTTTAAACATATTTTGTGACTAAATTTCTTGATGAAAACTCTTCCTACAGTTCATGTTGGCAGAAAAAACGCTTTCCTTGTCTGTTAATCATACTCATAGGTTCGTTTACCAGGAGAAATCAGCTCAAAGCAGCAATCTCTTCGGGAATCCTTGCGCAGATAGGGAGCCAACTGAGCATGATAGTGCTCAATAGCAAACATGCCTTTTGGTTGTTTGCCTGCACAATAGCAATGATGAATCATTATTAGTATTCAATACAGAACCCCGAGGTCTTCAAGATTCCTTATATTCATTTTTTACTTATTTTATTATTATTAAACTACCTAAACTAAACTAACTATTACTAAACTAACTAAACTAAACTAAACTAAACAATTAAATTATATGCCAGCCATATCATTATCCAAAGTGACCTTTAGGCAGCTTATAGAATGATGATTGAACTATGGATAGCAGAGAAGAATTTAATCATTCTTTATGCCTGCCATACAGGCAGTCCTTGATTTACCATCACAACTGAGCCCAAAAACCTCTGTTCTTAAGTGAGTTTTGCCCCATTTTATGACCTTTCTTGGCACAATTGTTAAGTGAATCACTGCGGTTGTTATTAGTAACCCAGTTGCTAAGTGAAACTGTCTTTCCCATTGATTTTGCTTTTCAGAAGGTTGCAAAAGGTAATCACATAACCTTGGGACACAGAAACGTCATAATATGAACCAGTTGCCAAGCATCTGAATTTTGATCATATGATCATGGGGTTGCTGCATAGATCATAACAGTAAAAAATTGATCAAAGTCACATTTTTTCAGTGCTGTTGTAAACTTTGAATGGTCACTAAATGAACTATTGTAAGTCAAGGACTCTCTATACTCCTTCAAACTGCATTTTATTTTAGGGATTACTTGCACCCCATTAGAATGATACATTTGTTATATTTTCATCAGAATATGAGCTGATTGGCATTATTGGTATCTTAAATTGTTGTTGAAAAGGTATTTTTGATTTTGGATGTGCAATATTCTGGATATATCAAAGAGCTATGTGGGACTTAGGACCAATATTCATGTTACAAGTGCCATGCAGAATAAGCTTTTAATTGATCTATGTCTGATGAACTGATCTGTGTGCAAGGATTTTCATTTTAGATTTTCCTCATTCTGGCATCAACAACCCTTCCTCTCAAGTTTGCAACAGCTTGGAAAAAATTGAACAGAAATAACTCTCCACTTCTGAACAGCTGCTAGATGAAGCAATTTAAAGCTGTCTCCATATGGCAGATTTGACATATGCATTTGCTTCAAGCTAATATGCAGGAGGGTGATAAAAAGGGAGCATCTTTCCACAGGATCCAAGTTGCAGGATCAGAAGGCAGATTCTGCCCTCACTCAAAAATTCTCCCTGCCCTCCCAATTAAATCATTGATTAGGACTGCTGGAAGATGCTGTTTTATTAAAACATATCTATTTTAGTGGGGAAGGGGTATTTGGTTGCTATGGGAAGGATTATTTTATGATATCATACCAGTGGCTGGATGAAATATTTCAAGCCCTCCCTCCCCCATTTTACATGTACTATGAACCCTAAGTAAAATTAGGTAAAACAGAAACATAGACCTTTTGCTATAAGAAGACTATTTTTACAAAAATTGCCATCTATATCTAGCCAGGATTTGCAACAGATTATTGATATATGTTTCTATGTGATACTGAATTTCTTTTTTCTTTGTGTAATGTATGAAATTGAATGTTCAACTCACAGTGTGAATTTGTATTAAATACTTCAGTCTGGATGCCCAAAAATACATTTTTCTCTGTAGAACCTTCTTGTAACTGATAACATTAATTTGATATTCTCTTTTATTGCCTTATGCAGCAAACCATTACTATATTGTTGCTTACCTGGAGCATTATGTTTTTCTTCCAAATGTTTTATATTTGTTTTTCTAATTTATTGGCTGTTTCTCTCATGAGCTGAGCACCATCATAAATTATCTTTTTCAAAAAATGAATGTTCGGATTAATGTGAAATTTAAAAAATATTTTTCTATTTTATCTCTAAAATTTTGATTTAGTTTATTTCTTCTGAAATTAGTCTGTCTCTCTCCCCCCCTAAAAGGAAGTGATGAATCCTCTAGCTACATTACTCTATGTTACATAAGTAGGAGATTGTGCCATTGGCATTATAATTGACCAGTAAGGCAGCAGAGTATGAGGTAAACCATATCTCTCACACACACTGGGGTTGTGAGCGGATATGCTGCCTCCAGTGGCAGCAGGAACTCCTCAGTGCTACACCAAAAAGGTGTTGAAATTCTGAGGAGATGAGTTTTGAAACTTCCAAACACCAGCCTTATAGGTTCAGTCTCCTGATATACATGCATTTTGTTTCTATGATGTCAATGATGTTTGCTTTTGAGAATTAAATGTATTCGTGCACCTTCTTCCATATTCCTTTTTCTCAGTCAAACTACAGTGTGTTTGGGAAATGGGGACTGGCTTTATTAATATGCACTTGTATGCAGGTATATATATCTACAGTTTCCTAGATGCAGCATCTGCCATCTCAAGAATTGTGGTGGAAAAAGACACATCACTAGTTCAGAAAGTCCAATCCTTTCTCTGTTTTTTATTTCTTCCTCTCTCTTTCTCCCTCTCCTCCCACTCTCTATGTTTGTCTACACACACAATACACACACATGTGTATATATGCATATTAACCTACATTCAATTTTTCTGCATAGAAGTACAATGTAATCAGAGCCCATCTAAAGCTTGCTAAATTCAGTTGGAAGTATTAGCTTGTTTATATGCATATGATTGTGCATACTGAAATATATTTATACATACTGACATACAAGATTATATGGTCATTTAGGGGAGAATTAAACCTACCTGACAACTAATGGGGGAAAATGTGGTTTACTTTATATACACAGGGCCTTGTGCCTCTATTCTCCTTTTTGTTCATCTTTAACTGACAACGGTGTTAGAATACAACCAGCCAATCTTCTTCATCTTAAGGCTGCATCTAATGGCAACATCCCACCCTGTATTGTGGCTATTCAACACTCAGCTAAAGAGTCAATATGATGTAACACTTCTTCTGTTGCATTTGGATCAGGAATATCCATATACAACTTCCGACTGGTTGCAAACTTTAGTGGCTATCCCCCCCCCCTCAAGTTTACATGAGGTATAGGAGATTAACAATTTGATTTCATCTCCCTGGGTTCCTTGTGCGTAGAACTGCTTTAATGTTTGTAATAAATGCAGAAAATATCAGAGAATAAATGAGCTATAATGTAAAATGAATTTTGGACATAGTAGTTCTTTTATTGCTGTCTTCTCCAGTTGATCCACTGGACATTTATGACTACTCATGAACAGAGTCTCTTAAAAAGAGAACAGCTTTTTTAAAACCTCAGTTCAAATGAATGCAGTGAAGGAACAGAAAGCACCTACTTTTTTCATTTGCATAATAGTAGAAAGCTGTATTGTCAAGAACACACCATCTCCTTGCCACTCAGAACCAAAGATTTTGGAGTCTGTGAAAAAGAAAGAAGGTGGAATGAGTAAGGATTCTGTATTTCTGAAAAGCTGGAATATCAATCACAATTATTTCTGGTACTATACTTATTGTTCCAAGGCATTTTGTTATACAAGGTATTTTCAGAAGAGATATATATATTTTCTGTTTACTGCAGTTTTTTCAACCTGAAAAAATGTGCTGGACTTCAACTCCCAGTTTACATAATACTTGACAAGTCATGTATATAAGCCTTTCCATAGACTTGTGGCACGTTCTATATGATTTAAAGTTAAAACATCTGGAAAGCTCTCATTATTTGCTAAATATTTAATTAATTTGGCAGGGATTAAATTATTCCAAAATACAAAAAATGTGGTCACTTTTTCTAATTTCAAGGGCCCACTGATTTATTTGCCTCTAGTGCCAAATAGGTAAGTGATATTTGACCAAACAAAGAGTATCCTTTTCTATGTATTGTTACAATTCTTTAAAGAATAAGAAATTCCTGGGATAACTGTTTAATTCTCTCTTTCTTCTTTTACTCTGCCTATCTATCTTTTTCTGCTCCAATATGGTTTCTATTATCACCTTATCTACATCTAACTGAAGGAATGGCGAATTGATGGACTGATGCAACCAGGATATTTTGATACATTTTAAGTTATTTTCTAGACTTGGCTTCCATAAAGGGCATGTCTATAGAATTAGTATATGATGACATGTGACAACAAGAGAAAAATCTGTTTAATACGTGGTATTCACAATAATAATCATACTGAAATGGATAGAAGCAAATACAATCACTTCTAGCAATTGATGTTGTATTTGTGTTACATACTTCTCTCAGCATCAAATGTCTGCATGAAAAGTTAACCATAATTTTTGCTTGGAGGGTTACAAGTTTTAAAACATGGACAACATAGGATACAGAAATGTGAATTCATAAATCAATCACAGTTGATTTTAATAATGATAAGGATTTTACTTATGCCAAGGATCTTACCCCTTAAAAAGTATCTGAAAAACTTCAGCAGACGCAAAATGCAAAAGCACAAGCATATATATATATATATATATATATATATATATATATATATATATATATATGTTTTTTTATTGTGCTGATAAATAAATAAAGGGAGACTAGTATAGATCTATTTCAAGCTATTTAGAATCTATACTAGTCTCCCTTTATTTATTTATCAGCACAATAAAAAACCACAAATATAACAAAGGCAACAGTAAAAATGTTGGGTTTCTGTCGTGATGGACTCTTGTGACGAGCCGAAGGACAGATGATGGAAGCAGTTAGCTTCCTCCCATAATTGGGGCTTACCAGGGGTTGTAAAAATCTAATATAATATATATATATATATATAATATATATATATATATATATATATATATATATATATATATATATATATATATATTATATTTCACCCTCCGTTTGGTGAACTGCATTGGTTGCCAGCTTATTCTGGTTCAATTCAAGGTGCTGGTGTTGTCCTTTAAAAACTCTACAATGGCAAGGGACAAGGCCTTTCGAGGGACTGCCTCTTTCTAATTTCATCTGCCTCACCAGATCCAACAGAATCAACATGTTACCGATTCTCCCATCTAGGGAGCTTCATTTGGCAGGCCCTAGGTGGCAGCTTTTTCTGCTTTGTGGAATCTTCTCCCCACAAAGATTAGGTCAACCTCAGCACTCCTGAGCTTTCAAAGCTGGTTATTGCCAGCTGAGACCTCAAGGGCAGATGAACTTGTGAGATGACTCCCTTATTATTAACATCCTTCCATCTACTACTTTCTTTTCTTATTAGTTCTGATTACCAAACTAGAACTAAGGAGAAATTTCCTGACAGTTAGAACAATGAATCAGAGGGATGGTTTACCTTCAGAAGTTGTGGGTGCTCCAAAATTGGAGGATTTTAAGATGAGATTGGACAACCATTAGTCTGAAATGGTATAAAGTCTCCTGCTTGAGCAGGGGATTGGACTAGAAGACCTCCAAGATCCATTCCAACTCTATTATTTTGTGATATTTGATAGTCCTCAATATTTTAACTTATAATAGGTTTAGATACAATTGTTTTATATTTATTGTTTTATTGGGAGGTTATCAACCACTCAGTGTAATTTTCCATGAGATAGGTAGCCATATCAATTTGATTAATAAATACACAAATAAATAAATATTCAATTAGTAGATGTTCACCTTTAGCTCTCTTTTCCAAATAGCCTTGTTTTAAAACGATTCCTTGATCTTCAGTAGCCTTCTGTATATTGTTCTCATCTAAAAATAATAATTATAATAATAAATGACAACTATTCCAAGACGGAATACATTTGTTTTTGTTGTAACCAGTCCAGAGAGCCATTTCAAATTTTTACTAAATAAAAATAAAAAAGTCAGTTTTATGTTTTATCTATTCTTGACTACTACCAAATTCACAAAGCTTAAATGATGAGGCTGGTAATTACGTTCCTGACAGTAACATAACAGTAAAGTACATATTGGTTATATTGATAAGCTGTGTTAGTTCTTACAATGCAACACAAGATAGATTTATACACTGGAAAAATATATATATTTCTGATTAAGATGAGAGAGAGAGGGAGGGAGGAAGGGAGGGAGGGAGGGAGAGAGAGAGAGATTTTTGACACAGTGTGATGGTTAGTCAATACAATATCATTTTGCATGAACACAATTGAAAAATGCAAAGCTTTGTGTTTAAAGTTCAGGTCTGAGATTAGAGCTGACCAGAAGCTCATGTTGGCTTACAAGTTGTCATAATGGAATGATTACCCATATAATGCTGCAGACAACTACGTCGCTAGGTTTAGGTTTAGGTTTATTGGATTAACACATATGCCGCCTTCTCCCAAGGACTCAGGGCAGCATACAACATAAAGAAAACACATATTACAAAAATTAAAAGGGACATTAAATAAAGTATCCCAAAAAACCCCATTGATATTTACAATAAAAATTTAAAAATTAAATTAAAATTAACAACCAAATTATCCTATATTTTATTCTATTCAGGCCAGGCCGGCTTGCTGGAAAAACCAACTTTTCAGAGTGCATCGGAAGGACCGGAAGTCGGGAATTATGCGAAGCTCCGGGGGCAGCTGATTCCAGAGGGAAGGCGCTCCCACAGAGAAGGCTCTCCCCCCTGTGGGTCGCTAGCCGACACGTCTAGCTGACAGCACCCTGAAGAGACCAACTCTGTGGGATCGCACTGGTGGCAGTAGGTGGTCTCGCAGGTATCTGGGGCCTAAGCCATGGAGCGCTTTAGATATGAGAAAGCCAGCATAGTTAAAATGGCATTTAAGTCAGCAATAAGATAAGATAAGATAAGATACTTTATTGTATGCCGCCCTTTTCCCTGGGGGGACTCAGGGCGGCTCACAGTCAGTGCACAGTGCAATGAGTTTTAAAAAATACTTTTCTTCTTAACTTAGAAACATGTTATCTGACTCACTTGCATCTATGGAACTCAGGCTTGAAAGATGCAAGAGCATCTATGAAAATTAGGCTTGAATTGAGTATACTTCAGAATTTCTGCTAAATTAAGCTAGTCAGTTTTATGCTTTATTTTCTTTAAAATCACGTATATTTTAATAAAATGAGAGTTGCTAGATTAGAAATTCTTGATGCATTATAACTCAGAATCTCATCTAGTCATACAATAAACCACTCATTTTTGTGGCAAAACTGGTAATTTAACAGAACTTACTTTAAGAAAGATGGTGTAAAACTGCTGCCTTAAGCACCAACAAATGGATTCAATGAAAGTCTATTGAAGTCATATTGGTTTCACCAAGGCATTTGTAGAATAACAATTACTACAGGGCAAGTTTACTTTTTTTTTTCAATTGCCTTTTTAATTGCTTTTTAAAAAAAGAATCTTGTTTTAATTTTAGTATTTTATTGACTCTTAGGATTGTTGGTTTTATTGTTGATAGTTACATTTAAGGTTCTTTTAATTGTTCTTTGTAAAGTGCTTTGGGCAGTTTGGGAGGAAGAGTAGTAAAGAAATAGTATAGAAATATATTGTTTACAGCTTTAAAAGAGATTTGGTGTCATATAAAATTAGATTTGTCATCAGTGTTTTCTCAATCCACCCTTAGGCCTCAGTACAATCTCATAGCATGAAATGTGGATAACTTCCAGAAATGGTAGATTCTTATATAAATTCCAGTATGAGATCTTACTTGCTTATTCCAATCATAAATGGTCCAAATGCCAAGGATCAACAAGATGTGACAAATTAGTAATATATCAATAATCTATTATATATAGTACTATTAAATGGAAAAAGAAGCATGGTATGAAAATCTGATGACTCCACTATACAGGGCCCCATGAAGGCCTCTGTTTATGGATCAGGACAACACCGACTAAGGTTTCTAAGTAATCCTGATCACTATTATTCCTATCCCACTTTCTGCAAAAAGGCTGAACATTTTCAGACAGCCTATGCATTACAGGAAAGATTTATTTATTAAATTTCTGTGTCGCCCATCTCACTGATATAGAAACTCTGTACATTCCTCTCACTTGATTCTTCTGGATCTTTCTGCAAAAAGGACCTACCCTGACCCTGAAATAAATCAAGAAAGGATTCATTTTACAGTGAACTACATAAATGAGAATTGCTGAGGATGTATTTCATATGAATTCTATATCTGCTGTTCCAAAACACTTTAGTTTCAGATATTTTAGTATTTCAGTAGTAAAAATGAAACTCTATAGTATATCTTCTGAGGTGAAATTACAAGAAATTGCGGGTACTGAAAATAGAATCAAATAAATTATGGCATTAATATAAGTATAATATTTATTGTCATTGTACTTAAATACAACATAATTGTTTCAGATATCAGATTGGTATTGAGCTTTGGATATTTAATGAAATAAATATACTCTTGCACCCTTACTTCAAGATGCATCCTACACATATTGTGGATGTACTTAAAAGATATCCTGGCACACTGAGCCCGGCCTTGGTTTTCAGTCATTGTCACTAGAGATTTACACTCACTCAGACATTTACATAACCTGTTGCCTCTTCTGCTTGTATTTCTTGTTAATTAGCAGAAAACTAGAAACACAGAGTCAGTGAATTCTTTCAATTTTTTTGTGAGAGTTTAGAGAAAAAAACAGGGCCCATTCTAGATGTCTCTGGTGACATGATCTAGATGAATAATTTGAGAATCCCTAGAAGTTGCAAAGAAAGAGATATCTGGCTCATGGCATATGTGCAGTGTATTGCCTCTCAGAATTTGCTGTGAGATTTCAAACAGTTTCTTGCAGTCCAACAGCCATCTCTAGAATATTTTAGGGATGCCTACATAATAATTGATCTTTTAAAAATAGATATTTATTAAAATTTTGTATCAAACCTAAAGATAAAAGAAAAAAGGTTCAAGAAAAAAGAACAAAATCCATATAAGTTTCCAGTCTTTTAAACAGCATTTGTTTTCTCTTCCTGGTCCCATAGGTCAGTTTTGCCATTTCTATCTGTTCTAACATTTTGCTATCCATTTCTCCATTGTGGCATTTTCAGTACTCTTTCACCTTTGCTGAACGCCAAACAAACTATCAAGCAAATATAACCTGTCTATAAACAGGGAACAAAGTCCACACTCACTAGCACCGATGTAGTTGTCTAATTCAGTATATTTGCAAGCAAGTAACCAAGTTCACAGAGCATCAAGCCTGCAACTTGTTTTATATTTATTTTGGTATGTGGTATATTCAGTAGGTAGTTTTTCATATTTGTTTGTTTTATAATATTTTTAAAGTTTTAGTAAACAAACAAAACAAAAACTAATAAAGAGCAAAGGCAGGCAGGCAGGCAGGTAGGGAGAAAGGAAGGAAGGAAGGCAGAAGTGTAGAAAGAATAAAAAGGAAAGAATAGAAAGAATTTCTTTGCAGCAATTATAAGTATATTTACAATTTCTCTCTTATTATATGTTTAAAAAAAAACCTCATCTTTTTCTATTATCCATTCCCCCCCCACACGCACTCATCAAAACCACTAATGAAAAGTGTGTTTTTCTGTTTCATAGAAAGAGCCTTAAAAATTTCCAGTCAATAATAAATGTGAATATTGTTTTTTCTCTCTTCAAAAAGGTTCATTAACCTTCTCTGTAAGTTCCATCATCTTATCAACCATTTCTCTGTGATGGTATAATTGAGACTTTCCATTTCTGTGCATATAATAGCCTTGGTAAAATTGTACATATTAAAACAAAGTTCTATGACTTTTCTAGCTCCTGTTCCTTAGTCCCACACAAAAAGTTTATGGTTTCAGTTGTACTTTAACCTTTCTGAATTAATTATTCTCTTTAAGCACTGCCTGTCAGATCGATTTTGCCAGAAACAGATCAGAGTCTCTCTGCTAAGAAGCATTTTACTTTTCAGGAGGCTGGCTGAAAAAGTCTCTCCCAAAATCCAAGCAAGATTTTGGCACAGAGCATTTGCAGAATGGGGTGTTTGCAGCCGACCTCCAGAGATTGCTCAATGACACAAACTCCTGCTTGATTTTTAGATGGAATTCCTTTCCATGAAGGGCAGATGAACTGTAGCATTGGACTGGAGACAAGGATGTCTTGCTCTTTTGCTCCACCTGCTTAACAACTGCAATGAGGAAAGCAAGGATTGCAGTCGTTGAGCAAGGTTGTCATCTGGGTATTTCATTTGATGATTGCAATGACATGAGCTAAATTTCATGTTTAATGGTGGTTGTAAGTCAAAAACTACACATATGCAAAAAATTAAAAGCAATAAAAGTGTACTCATCGTACTACATTATAATGTAAAGCATAATGGCCAAAGAAATGACCATTATATGACACTCTCATTGATAGAATGCTTGGTTTCTTATACAATAGCAAATATCCTATTGATCTCATTTGGAGGTGTGTTTAGAAAGTAGATTTGCTTGTATTACTCTATGTGCTTAATCTATAATTTTCCTCTTCAGAGGTAAACAAACTGATTCTATAGTATATGAACATACGCAAGATTGAATAACTCAAAATGGTAAATATTCACATACATTTTTCCTTTCTTCTTCTTTTTCATTGCAAATAATATAATTTAAAAAAATACTCAGAACACAAGAATTCCAGGATTTAGAATAAATTCTAATTAACATTTATTTCCACATGTAAAGCTACATCATTGTCCAGGAAAAAGAATTTACAAGTCTGACCCTGTTAACCTTCAGGAAGTCTTTGAAGACTTGGCATTGGGGCCAGAATGTTTGGAGAGTTTGTCCAAGAGATATGTGCTTTGTTGTTGTTAATTTCTAGTTGCTTTGATATGGGGCATTTTGTAATACTGCTTTAATTGCTGTATGCTGCATGGAATTACGGTTTTATGAGTTGGGCAGGCCTTTAAGTAAATAAATAATCAGAATTAGCAACAGATTCTAATGGTTGCTTTGAGTTATTGCACCTTGGCTTCTTCACGTGGCATATGATGTATTCTCTGATTTTTAAAATCCATTCTTCCCAAAGTGTATTTATGGCAGCTTCCATAGCAATTGTGATTTTCAAGTTATGTGTGCTGGAAGGTAAGAGGAAATTTTAACTGAGGGAAGGAGGGAAAGGTGAAGAAAAAGGAAATAGTGTTAATATAATAAATAACTTTGAAGTAGGAAAGCAAAATATAATAAAATGAATATCAAGGGGAAACACAAGGTAAAGGTTAGCTTTTAATAATTATTTAAGTGGAACTAAAGAGACCAGGCAAATATTAGACCAAGAGAGCTATATACTTGTGAGATCATGAGAGAAAAAAGAACAGTGATAAGAAACAGTAGTAGAAATACGAAATTTAATAAGAATATAAGAAAGATGAGAAAATACAAACTCATGGGGACGTTTGAAGGTTCACATAAAGTGTTCAAATTTAACGCAGATTAACAATGAAACAAAAACTGTATTGTATATTTTTTCCCTTCATATTTTAAAGGAGAAATGTTTAGAAAGAAGAGAAACAAGATCACCCTTGGGAAGAGATGAAAATATATGGGTCCATTTTTTTTTAAATTGAGGAAAGAATTCCATTTTCAAAGCTAATACACAAGACATCAAGGCCACTTCGATACCTCAGGATTTCTGTTTGCCCATCCCTAAGAAAGATTATAAAGTGATAAATTTGGCATCATCTTTACATTCATCAACCTCAGTGAAAACATGAGTAAACCAATCAATGATTTTTTTTAACTGACAAAAAGTAATGTAACAATAAAAGAGAATATAGGTAGCTTCAGTTTAATTGTTGATATTCTCTGAGCCTGGTTGTTTGCTGGCAGGCATTTTGTTATCTGACTAGGTAACTTATGCTGAAGAAGTTATTAGTCAGGTACTCTGTATACAGAAATACAGTGAAAGCTCAGTTTACCAGTGATAGAATGGATTTGGCTTGATATACTCTTTGATTTAAACAGCAGTTGTGAACAAGGGACATCCTTTCTACCGAATGCCTGTTAAATCAAAGTTTTCATAAAAACTAAATAGGTAGTCACCTTTCATTCATGTTACTATGATGGGGATCTTTGATGTAAAAAGAAGTATCCAAAGCATCTTGGTATAATTTCTTTATCATTTTTCAAGTCTCTTAAAGTAAAAGATAGCATTTTGGTGGAAGTCAGAGAGACTAGAATGCAAGAGACAGTGTGAATCTTGCCATCAAGAAAACAGATCATTTGCAAACCTAGCAGAGCTAAAGCATTGAAAGAAAAGCAGTAGCTTAGCGTCTGTATCAAACAAAGAGCAGCAGACCCAAGAAACACACATATGTACATAAACACACATCTTATTTATTCTTAAAAGCTACTAACTTCATACAATTATATAGGTCTGCAGGTGTTTCCAAATTTATTCAAAGCCGTCATATAAAATGTAGGAAACAGAGAAAAGTTGAAAGAGGATGGAACTGAAAAAAAATATTTTAGTTTAATTAAAAAAGAAATGCAAATCAGAAAAGAAACTGGGTCAGACAAAAAAATATAAGAAATTCTGATAAAATGAAGAAAAGAGAAATGGGGGTTGGGAGGAATGAATTATAGGAAATGGTGAATAAAGCTTTGGACAAAATGAAAAGGATGAATAAAAAATTAGGAAAACAAGGTGAAAAAAATAAATTAAAAATAGAAGATTTTGAGGATGAGAAGATGGAGAACAGAATTAATAGAAAAGATATTTGTAATGCTATCTATAGCAAATTGCAGTGAAATAAAAATGATACGTAATGTAGGTATTATCAATTTCATCATTTACATGATGACATTCTTAATTATATAATATTATTTGCCTATGGATATGAAATAGGTAAGCATGACTTAAAAAATAATGAAATTTCCATGGAGAATATTAAGCTTTTCTGAAATAGAATAGAAACTGCATACGGTAAATAGCACAAAGGAAAAAAAAGCAAAATATAGATTGTGCAGCAAAAAAGTACTAATTAGCCATTGAAACATAATTATAAAAGAAAACTGAAGGTAAAGTTTAGGGATCTGACTGGCAAACAAACTTTAACAATATGGTGGTTTGGTGCCTGTCCTATGGTAATGACAAAAAAAATAATGATGATTATGATGAAACTTTGCCAACTGAATGCAGCAGGCTTGTGAAACTTTCAAAATTACTTTGGAACTTGTTAGAGTGATCAAAAGAACCAGTATCACCTTCCCCAATGCTAGAGGGTAATAAATTCTACCTTCTGGAGCATGATGCCAATTGATTAGAAAGGATACCAGAATTGTGTTGGAAACTTGGCACTGCTCCATGTACTACCTAATTTATAGTGAATCAATTCTCCCCTCCCCCATAACTATATAAAAGTGCTACTGAGCATGTCCCCAGTGGCCATTTTCCTAGCTTTTAAAGTATGAATCCTTTACCAGAAGGGGTTCCTTCTTGTTTTGCTAAGCAGTCTCTCTTAATATGCCAATTCATCCATGTTGTCAAATTTTTCCTTCCCTATTCTTTTCTTCCTTCACTGAACTATTTTCATTTTAGAGTTTTATGACTCTGGAAAACTCTGGGGGTAGACATAAATCCTTGCAAATGTGTCTCAAGGTGAGCATGAGGCACAACTGCAGCAGCCAAACATAAGAGTTCATTTGTGCAAATTCCCCCAGACTACCCCATGCTCAGCTCTTTTATTAGAGAGATAGAAACTTTCCTTTCTCCCCAAGCAAGATATATAATGCTTAATTCTATTTTCATAACTAAGGATTTCCTGAGACATGTAAGTCACTGCCTATATTCAAGATTGAACATTAGAGCCATGGAAAGAAGAGTGTGAAAAATTCTGGAAACTGCTCTCTTTACAGGGAAACAGTATGAGAACAAATGACTTTTGTAAAATGGAGCTGAAAAAGTCTTACTGGTCAGTGACTTTGTTGCAAGTTTCAGACTTTTATACTAAACGAATTTTTTTAAAAACCCACTTTCTATATATGTCCCTCTTGCCACTGACTGAATCACTGCTATTACAGCATTCTCACCAAATATCAAACTAATGCAGGTTTTATAAGAGGAACAATTTGATGAAAAAGCATGAGTTTGACTGGAATATCTTCTTGCAAGGTTGTAACAGGTACAGAACAGAAAGGTGGGATATTAGAAAAATTATTTTAAAAAGAAAGCTGAAATAATGTGCTGGAAAATAAGGACTTCAAGCCAATTAAACCATCCAAGTATGGAACAAAAAAAGGACAGACTGACCAATTTTCTTTCATATTTGTTCTCAGTATTCCTCTGATGTAAGACAATAGATTTCTAATATAAAATTAACCTAATATAAATGTATTATAATATATATCCTGGTTCAGATTTGTTATCATAATTACAATCAACTATTAACAATATAGGAACTAAATAAGTATTTCCCAACCAAGGCTGTCAGATGTGCAAAACCTTACCTCCAAATGAAAAGCAGTTCTGTCTAGATATGATGACAATTAAAGTCCACCAGATTGAAGAAGACTGAACTACTATAAGAGAAATTTTGCACGACCACCCCATTCATCTTCCCAGAATCAACTGCCATGTAAATTGGAGAAACTTTCATAAAACACAATTTTCATACCTTTTTCATCACACAAATCCTTCACATACCAATTTGAAGTCAACCTTCAATTGTCTTTGTTTCTACTATCTTTGAAATAAGCAAGGGGACTTATGCCTTATTGAGGCAATAACATAACCGATCAGTTCTTCCTCGAACAAGCCCATGGATAATCCTCCTCCCCCAAAAAACTCACTCTTGCTACTGATTCTAGAAATCAGTACCAATATAGAAATTGCCTCATTCAACATGCATTCAAGAAAATAAATTGCTAGCACCCTGCCTTTCCATGTAATTAGTAAATGTTGGGAAGCATTTTTTCCCATTTGCAAATGAATAATTAAATATTTCAAATTAATTAATTAGTTGGAAAAAGCAATTGTTGCAGAGTCACAAGGAAACAGCATTGATTTAGGAAGGATAGTATGGATAATATTTTTAATTAAGCACTTTTCACAATAGTTCTAAATATAGTTGCAGGTTGTAGTATAATTAATACTATCACTCTTCAATTAATGCTTCCCTTCCCCCAAGGATTCAGTCATGCCCTAAATTTTTCCACCCTTGTTGGGCAAAGCACAGAGATGCAGATCTGCTGTATCATCAATCTTTCTATTTGCCAATCATTCAACATGTCAGTTGCTGAAAGTACTGTCCTCATACTTTACAGTGCTGTGAAATGAAAAAGGAAAAAAAATCTTTTATACTTCTTCACAAAATGAGACACCCCCCCTCTGTCTCTGTCTCTCTGTCTGTCTCTGTCTGTCTCTGTCTCTGTCTGTCTCTCTCTCTCTCTCTCTCACACACACACACACACACTTTTTGTGAATATTTACTGGGATTTGACAAATAAATGGTTGCCGATGGTTACAAATTGTATGGGACCATTTTTAAAAACATTAATAAATTGTATTGAGAAGCCTCAAAAATTTTCTGTTCACCAGTTTGTCATTCTGAATCCAGAATGAAATCTGTAAAGACAATACAGACAATACAGTATTCTAGAAATCATCATGAAGTGCATATTCCTGGAAAATCCTAAGGGCAGTGGTGTGACACAGCCGAGGAGCTGTTGCATTTCCATTACTATTTTGTTTTTGTTTTTTGTTCTATGTAGCAATAGGGTGATCTTCTTCAAGTGTTTTGATACTTCACATATGCTAACAAGATATGAACATTTCAAAATGTTTAAAAGAATCTCTTCCCAATTGTTTTTTCACTGTCTGTGTATACTATAAGCCTAAACTGCTAGACTGTTCATGGTGAGATACTTTATAAAACAATTGGTGACACTGATAAATAGGAAGCATTAGCACAAGGATTGGCTTGTAGCCTACCCTATTTTATAGGAACTGTGTGTTCATTACAAGCATTATTAAAAGTTATACTGCAATGCTACTTCAGACCTACCTGTATCGTTTCATTTTGTTCCCACATTTTCTTAGCAGGTGTTGGGAAAACAGATATCTTCTTTTACAAGTCAAGGCTGGACAATGGCCTCCAGATGTTAACCAGCTCAGCCTGATGTTTGCACTAATCACAACAGAGCATTGTACGGATATTACTAGAGGCCCACTCCTGAGCAGAAACCCACCCTGTTCCACAATTAAAACAAAACAATTTTGGATTTCTGTCAACATTGGCCAAGCTCAAACTTAGTCTCAGCCTCTTTTGGCTTCCCTCTTGGAAGGACCGGGTTTGCATTACTGCCGACTACTTTATTGAATTCTATCCCCATGCCCCTTGTGTTGAGGCCTGCAAATTTAACTGTCATTTTGCAGCACACATTTATAATTACCATAGCAAGCCTGGGACATGGAGAGAAATCTGCCACTATGAATATTAACATTAATGTGCCCAATGCCAGTTTGCCGATCCCGCTGGCAGGAGTATAAAAATGCTTGAGTTAAACTTTTATTTAGATGTTAAAAGATTCTGAGCCTCAGCAGGGGTGACAGAGGCAGCCCCTGTGCGTTCCTATCACTGCTTGTGCTCGAATTGAATTACACCAGGGGGAAGGCAGGGAGCTGACAGTGAGTTGCCATGCTTATTTAATCTCATTTACTATCAGTACATTGTCAGCATGGGGTTTCCCCTTGTCTCCATTCCTGAGAAATAAGCTGCAGAAAAATGGTCTAGACTCATTCCTTTTGCAAAAGCGAACAATTAAAATTTTGCTTAATGAAAAGGCAGATATCAGTTGGTCATTTAATGTAGTAGTTGCTCACTTTCATTCTCTTTCTCGATGTATCTTAACCACAGAATGGTTTCCAGTTAGGCACCGGTGCTCTCTGATATTTTTCTTTTTATATGTAATCACTCTGCAAAGTCACTGGATGATATAACAAGTTACCATTGCTCCATCTAACCTAGTTTATAAGGTCATTGTTAAGGAGTAAGTACTTTTTAGATGGAAAAAGCTCCAAACAATTCATAGTGAAATAAATTTTAATCTTTAGTGAAAAGCTGATGTAGAATCTTAACAAACTGCAGAACATTTCTTAGTAGTTTCCACAAATTTGCCTGTAGGGGCTCTTCCTCGTGGTTGCATTAATGTGCGTTCCTTTAGTGCTTGAGTTGGCAGAAAAGTATGCCAGCATAATTTGCACTGTTCCCATGGCCAAACTCTAATCTACCTCAGTAATGAGGCTTTTGAATAGTCCTATTCTCATAGCTTTACTGTGGTACAATTTAAGGGCAGTAATTGGTGGATTTCCCTAACTTCTTTTTCCCTCTCACCTATCACTAGCTAGTAGGGAAAAAATCCACTAACTACTCTCCTTTTGTGAGGCAAAAGACTTGACCCTTGCTGGGCTATGCCTAGAACAAAGGCTTGGAAGAGGAAGAGGTTGAAAGATAAAGCAGAAGGGAACTTCAACAGCACATCAAGATACCTCCCTCCCAATTCAGACCTGACCAAGCCTCTGCAACAACTACCTGTCAGCCAATTTTGGATAGGGCTTTACCTAGCTAGAAGGAACAACTACTGTCACTCTTGTCAATTTCATCCCAGATTAAACATATCCCAAATATATAAGAGTTGCAAAGAAATATAGGGAATGTGCTGAGGCTGCAGCATGCAGTATATTATCCTACGAAGTAAGCATAGTGGTAATGGAATAGAGAACATGTCATTTCTCCATGAAAGAAAGGTAAACAGTAGTATGAAGGACCTTGACAGCGGAAGTAGGGAAAAACCTGCAATATATTCTTTTGGGAGAAAACCAGAGGCAACTACTTTCCAATTTTAAATTGACTAATCATCCTTTCTCCCTCAAAACAAGTCAGAAGTCTCTTTAAAGATTGCTGAACCCGTACTTAATAAGAAGTCTATAATCTCCCAGTGTGTATAAGGAATCAATAAAGTGTCTGCCTGGTGTTCTGTGATGTGGAAGTCAAGCATTATGCTAGCAGTTTCTTCTTTGGAAATTAGATATCCAGTCTCTTCTGCAATCCATGCAAAATGGCCAAGGAAAACAGTGCCCAGTGACTGAAGAGAAGATTATAACTATAATTTATTGAGATGGATTGTAGTAACAAAATCTCTCAAGCCTGATTGTGTTTTGCCTTTCTTCTCTGTTAGAACTCAGTGAATAATGAAGGATTTTTCCTTAGTCTTTCCTGAATACTATTTTGCTTCTCAAGATTTGTTTTACCTCTCTTTATGTAATAATTTCCTTAAATTCTTCTCTATGGTTCTCTACAACAGAACAATGAGAACACAGCAGCTGCCAATCCCTGACCCCAACTTAACAAGACTATAAATAAAACTTCATGGATCATTTTTTTTGGTGGGACATGTGTTATGAAATGATGAAAAACATCATTTTAAAATTGAAATAGTTATGGGTGAATTTAGGGATGTAGTTGGTTGGAAATGACACAAAGATCGCAAAACATCTCCTCTGAAACTGTTAGCACAGCATATTTGTTCCACAATTAAGAGAATATGAAGAAGAGCATTAAGAAAGTGAAAGGACAGATTACCAAATGATGACAAATTAGCTACAACTTTCTTCCTATAGTCATAAATCTTTATTCTTGGAATATTTGTTATGATGTTCTTCCCCACACCTGTTTTTTTATTAGTTAATGCCATAGATGGCAAGTCAAGCTCAGCCCAACTGAAATGAGTGTGTTTTAAGGAATGGTCTTTCAGCTAAATCATGAGAAGGTGCCCCTCTTGCTCCCTATTGCCTTTTAACATTAGTATCTGCTGAGGAGCTGCATCTGTGAATAGAAACTAGTAGAAAGATATTTTTAAACAAATGTTCTGAGTATTGGTGACTTTATTCAATTGTATGTTTCTGCAAAATATTCTAAATTTAATAGAAAGCAACCCCTGAGCCAGATAATTAAACTCAATATTCAGAATTGCCCATAATATGAATGTGTTGGGTAATGCACACACTTTTCTCACAATTCTTCAAAATAGATCTAATTATTATTGCAAAAAACTATGAGTAAAAATAAAGCTGGAAGATTACCGTATATACTCGAGTATAGGCCGAGTTTTTCAGCCCACTTTTTGGGCTGAAAACAGCTGCCTCGGCTTATACTCGAGTCAGTGAAAAATTTGCCCAAATGGAGGAGAAAAAGGGGCGCCCCTTTTTCTCCTCCATTTCGGGACCCAGTGGAAGTTCTCTGCGCAAGGTGAAATGGCCGGCAGCAGCCTCACTCTCCTGCCGTGGCTTCCGTTTCAGTCGCGCAGAGAACTTCCACTCGCTTCCCGGGCTTGTGTTCTGATGAGGGGGAAAGAGAGGACTTTCCTTACGCCCGCATCAGAGCTGGACGTAAGGACTTTACCCCATTGATGAGGCGGGCGGTGCGGATTGTAGCAAGGATGGCCGCCGATCGCAGCCTGGCTGCGCTGGCGGGGACGGGCGGGGCGGGGTGGGATGAGACTCCCCACTCGCCAAGATGGTAGGACTCCAAGTCCCATCCCCTCCACCCGTCCCCACCAGCGCAGCCCCTGCCGCATCAGCCGGAATCTAATTTCCCCCTCATCAGAGCTCGGCGCGGATTGTAGCAAGGACGGCCGCCAATCGCAGCCCGATTGCGCCAGGGGGTTCCGCTGGTTGAAAGAAAGTCCTTCTTTGCACCAAGCGCTTTTCCCTCCCAACTAATTATAACTAATTATATTAATTAGATAGATCAGTGTTTCTCCACCTTGAAGACTTGAAAATATGTGGACTTCAACTCCCAGAATTCTGGGAGTTGAAGTCCACACACTTTCAAGTCTCCAAGGTGGAGAAACACTGAGATAGATGATCCACGGTGTTTATTTTGGAAAAAAGCGCCTCCTGCTCTGGACTGCCGGGAACGCGATCGCGTCTCTCTCTCTCTCTCTTCCCCCCACCCCCGGCTGTTCCCACCCGGGAATGTTCTGGCGGGCTAGGCGGAGGGTGCGTGTGCGTGCATGTGTGTCAAGGGTGGGGAGGCTAAGAGGGCGAGGTGAGATCCTGGCGGGGACCGCATTTCACCCGCCGAGCTTCCTTTTCCCCCGTCTTTTCCTCCGCTCGCCGACTTCCTTTCTCCCGTGGCTGACAGGTGGGTGGGTTTCCCTCCTCCTCCTCCCTGCTGGACGTGGATCTGCGGCGTGGGTGGCCGTCCTTGTTGCCCGCCGGCAGCAGGTCGCGGCAAAGAGAGGGAGAGGGAGAGAGAGAGAAATGCCGCCGCTCCCCGGCTCGCCTCTTTTTTCCCGGGATCGCCGTGATGCTTTGAGTTTTCCTTCTGCGGAGGTGGGGTGGAAAGAAGAAGAAGTGGGGCCCTTCCCCGCTTCTTCTCGGACTACCTAAGCGTTGGGTGCGCTGTCCCCATCTGGGAAAGTAGTGCTGACTCATCAGGTGTCTGGGAACGGGTGGGGCTGAGGAGCGGCTGGGGGTGGGGGGTGTTTCACAGAGCGGCTGGGGGTGGGGGGTGTTTTACAAAGGGATGAGGTGGACTGAATTACCCCCTTGTATCTGCTGCCTTGTTTAGTGATTGTTTTGTTTGCAGCTATAATGATGGTGAAAAAGACCTGTAAAGCAAAGGAAAACTGAATAGGATCCTCAGCCCAGTCACAGTTTCATTTAACAACCATTTAATGACCAAGATACTAGTCCCAGTTATGTTCACTAAATAAGGATTATCTGTATACTGTTCTTTTGGTATCCACGTATGCAAAAGACTGATAGCTGTAGGAGATGACCAAGCTGAGCCCAAGGGAAGGGTCAAACACATCAATGGCCAACGTAATTGTTTCAGGGTTCATTTTATTTACACCAAATATAATTCATTTAAGAAATTGGACAGCACATCCTTTATTAGTTTCAAATTCTTTCTTTAAAGATATCCATGGTGGAATGTAACATGCTGAAAGCAACAGTGGCAATGGGATGCTTTTGTGGCCCTTTGGGATAACCAAGAAATAAGTGTGTGTGTGTGTGTGTGTGTGTGTGTCAGAGAAGAATTTTTAACACAGGTATGTTGTACATGCATACATTTGGACAAACTTTGCAGAAATCTCCTCTTTTTTAAGTTTTATTTGGCATCATTCAATAGAGCAAAGTCTGAAATGAAGCTGCATGCTACTGTAGGAGTCCAACAGTTTAGCAAATAAAAAGAGAACTTAGTGTTCCAGGGAGATGAATTTAAACTGCATGGAGATGAGGTGAGTGAAGTATTTCATTGAATACACCGGTATTGTGTGATAATAATTTGTTATCCAGAGCAAATTTTTACAATGGCTACTGTATATTTAATGGGCACAGGCAGGCTGTATATGTTATTCAATGGGCAATGGCAGGCTGTAATTAATGGACACAGGACAGGCTGTATATTCAATGGGCACAGGCAGGACACTGGTAGAATGTATATTATGAGCCTATGAGTTTTGAAGGATTTTAACTCGTGTTTTAGCTTGGTTGCTGAATGAGCTAAGGTTTTTGTACTTTTAAAGTTATTGTTGATACCATATTGTTTTTATTGACCCTCTTTTCCACTTACAGAGCTAGTTTACTGTTTTTCTTTGAAATAAATATTCAAAAACATTATTGGTATCTATTTTTATTTTTGAAATTTACCGGTAGCTGCTGCATTTCCCACCCTAGGCTTATACTCGAGTCAATAACTTTTCCAGTTTTTTGTGGTAAAATTAGGTGCCTCGGCTTATATTCGGATCGACCTATACTCGAGTATATACGGTAAAACATTCAGATACAAACACATACAAAGCAAAAGCCTTCCCCTCCTCTCCCCCCAAATAAATTTCAACTTCACCCATTGGTGTTATATGGCTCTGTCACTTTTGACATCAGTCTGATCACTGAAGCTTTGACTTTCCTACTAAATTGTTGGCCAGTTGGTGTA
This sequence comes from Thamnophis elegans, assembly GCF_009769535.1. Taxonomy (NCBI): domain Eukaryota; kingdom Metazoa; phylum Chordata; class Lepidosauria; order Squamata; family Natricidae; genus Thamnophis; species Thamnophis elegans. The sequence goes on from NC_045558.1 coordinate 102,012,539, forward strand.
TATTATGTGAAGACAGGCCCAGTATGTCTTGTAATTCATATAAACTCTAATCACATGACCAACGATAAGAGATTATGGGAACTGTCATTCAAATCAGCTACATTAAAAAGTTTTAAGTTACCTTTTTTTGCTGTATATTACCATTCGCTCAGTCCCCTACTTCATATACTGTAGAAAAATATTGCTGATTTTTAGGTTTTCATTTGCATTTGCAATAGGGTGAAAAAACTGATGTGACAGTTTTTAAAAAACAGAAGATACATCAGTCCAACCTTGAGGTATTATTCTTCTCCCCAAAATTTTTTATTATCATATTTACTAAAGCAATTTTATATTAGTCAATATAAAACTCAGTAAGAGCTTCCGAGCATTTTCTTCTGAGAATTTGAGAACATTTTCCTTTAAGATGATGGAACTATTTTAAAAACAATTTATTTTCAAGAAAAAAAAACCCTCTGTTTGTGGTATGTGTGTCCATGGTACACATATATGAGATAGGATTGCCATTATATGAATTATCCGCACATATCATAATTGCAGCATGAGAATGCCCTAATAAACATTATGCAGTGTCTTCATACCATTGTATTTAAACTCACATTTCCTAATCATGGTGGAAATAATCATTTTGATTCCCATATAAGGTGATTATTTTTATGCCATGTCCACAGGATGATCCTTTCTTTTCATCTCCATTCCTGCTGAGGAATTTTGTAATTAACTGTTCACTCAAAATTGACATTTTAATGTTTTTTTTCTCTATCCCCAATGCTGTTTTTGACATGGGTACAATCTAACATACTTCATCAACAAATGGTTACATGGTGAGAACTGGAATCTGTTCAGCTCCTATTGGCCACTCTACACTGCTGTGTGTATGCTTCTTGGGTTACTGTGAGTAGCCATTGACATCTGCTTCCACAAAGGCATCTGTCCATATAATGCATAACTTCTGAAGCATTTGTCAAGTCTAACACAGCATTTCATATTCTTTTGAAAAAAACTACTAAACCGGTTTTGCAAACATAGGTTTAGCACTTTTTAAAAAAAAGAATGCTAGATCTGTGTTTAAAAAGCAGAGGTATTATTCTCTTGAGACAGTGCTAGTCTTGGGAAAGTCTATTTAAAATGGGAAAGAAAGCTAAGATAGCTATGGATTGCTAATTTGGTCACCATTGATACATTAATAATGAACATTGCTGCTATCAACAGGCAATTTTTTGTACTTTTTTTTTACATTTTACTGTTTTAAATTCCTGTAAGGAGATGACACCAGTGTGTGAACTCCATTGTGGTTCTATGGCTGTCCACATATGAGGAAGAAACTTACTTCTTATTGATTGCTCCCTTCAGCCCAGAAGTCATGAGGAATATAGGTTGTATATCAACAGAAAACATCTATTTAAATCACAAGCATGTTATAGCATGGTTAAGTACCTTTGTGTGACTATATAACGGCCTAGTGTGGGAAAATCCATTCTCTGTCAAGGGTGATTAATCCTACAACACCACATTTTCGTGCGTGCGTGCCTGCGTATGTATGTATGTGTACACACACACACACACACACACACACACACAAAACACACACACACACACACACACACACACACACACACACACACACACACACACACACATATATATATATATATATATATATATATATATATATATATACTTAAAGTCACAACCCCTGGTATGCCCAAGTATGGGAGGAAGGTCACACTTCCACTCTCTGTCATTAGGCTCGTCACAAGAGTCCATCCAGACAGAAACCCAATATTTTTTACTGTTGCCTTTTTTGTTACATTTGTTATATTTATGCTGATAAATAAATAAAGGGAGACTAGTATAGATCTATTTCAACCTATTTAGCTCTCATCAGCTAGCCATATCCAAGTTTTTGGGAATCGAACCTGTGCTCTATTGCCTCCCAGGCAGGGAGTTAACCATTTGAGCTACAGAGAACGACTCCTTTTATCAGCCAGCCAGGGTGGGAGGTATATACTTAAAGTCACAACCCCTGGTATGCCCAAGTATGGGAGGAAGGTCACACTTCCACTCTCTGTCATTAGGCTCGTCACAAGAGTCCATCCAGACAGAAACCCAATATTTTTTACTGTTGCCTTTTTTGTTACATTTGTTATATTTATGCTGATAAATAAATAAAGGGAGACTAGTATAGATCTATTTCAACCTATTTAGCTCTCATCAGCTAGCCATATCCAAGTTTTTGGGAATCGAACCTGTGCTCTATTGCCTCCCAGGCAGGGAGTTAACCATTTGAGCTACAGAGAACGACTCCTTTTATCAGCCAGCCAGGGTGGGAGGTATATACTTAAAGTCACAACCCCTGGTATGCCCAAGTATGGGAGGAAGGTCACACTTCCACTCTCTGTCATTAGGCTCGTCACAAGAGTCCATCCAGACAGAAACCCAATATTTTTTACTGTTGCCTTTTTTGTTACATTTGTTATATTTATGCTGTGGTGGGTGGGGCTCTTAATATTGTGTTTGTGGAGGATTTTGCTCATTTTATCTGTGGTGCCTTTGATGTAACCCTGCACAGATCAATTCTGTAGCTAAGACCCTCATCTCCAGAACCAAACACCTAGCCGACAAAAACGCCCTGAAAACTGAATTACACACTCTCACAAACGTATTAATCCCCAACGGATTCCAAAGAAAAACAATTACCAACCTAATCCAAAGGGAGACTCCCCCAAAAAACTGAGACACAGAACAGGACAATGACATCACCCTCCTCCCTTACATCAAAGGTACCATAGATAAAATCAGCAAAATTCTCCACAAACACAATATCAAGACAGCCTTCAACACTGACCAAAAAATAGCCAATCTCTTAAGAAACCCCAAAGACAAAATCCAGCTAGAAAACCAAGGAGTCTACGAAATACCATGCAAAATCTGCCCTGCAATATACATAGGACAAACGAACAGGAGAATAAATGCACACATCGCAGAACACAAGAATGCAGTAAGAAAAAAAGAAAAAAACTTCCTCCCTTTTCCAGCACCTTAAAGCTACAGGACATGAAATTAATTTTGAAAGAACCAGGTTAATCTCCAAAACTGAACACTTCAACAAGAGAACAATTATGGAAACTATCAAAATAGAGAAACACACCCACAACATGAATAAACGTGATGATATCTCCCACCTACCAGACATCTGGAAACCAACCCTAGTCAACAAACCAGTCCCACCCACCGCCCAGGCTGTTGCAACACAAAACAACAACGGACCCACAGCCAGCACCAATCAGGACCAATCTACCAATCATGATATAGCCACACAAACAATCAATCCACTTACTGAAATAAAGCCAGCAGTCCACACACTTCCCACCAAAATTTATAGAAAGACGACAGCTCCGGCAACGCTTTCAGCCAAAAACATCAGTCTGAGGATGGCGAGTGAGACCTCACCGAAATGTTGCCAAGACAATCTCAATCTTATACGGGAAAAGACCCAAATACAACAAGACCAGCATGCATATGCATATATATATGTGTGTGTGTTTTTGTGTGTGTGTGTTTGTGTGCACGTGCACGCAAATGGCATATTTTGATAATATCTATTAAAGGTTTATGCTAGATTTTTCCTACAGCTATATTCCTATGTATAATGACTTTAAACCAAAAAGAAGCCGTGATTGGATACGACCATGTTATGAATCAAAGAATCCTCAATTTCTTATAATATCAGTATAAACAATTTGACTTCCAATCTTTTATAAAAAAAATTTCTGAGGCATGTAATAAAAACGAAACAATTTTTTTTTCTGATAAGTCAGAAGAGGTATACAGGTAGTCCTTTATTTTGAACAGTTCACTTAGTGACTGTTCAAAGTTACAAAGGCCCTTTAAAAAGTGACTAATTGTTTACTGTTTACTGTTTATTAGGATTTGTATGCCGCCCACTCTCGAGAGACTCAGGGCGGCTTACAGATAAACAGGGAGGGGGGAACATACAAAAATTAAAAAAGAACAGACATTAAAATTGCACAACATTCATGTAGCTTAGGATGGGGCTGGATGAATCAACAGCCCCAGGCCTGCTGGAACAGCCAGGTCTTAATCGCTTTGCGGAAGGCCGGAAGAGTAGTAAGGGTCCGGATCTCCACGGGGAGATCGTTCCATAGGGCTGGAGCTGCTACAGAGAAGGCCCTCCCCCAGGGAGTCGCCAGCCAACATTGACCAGCAGATGGAATCTGGAGGAGGCCTAATCTGTAAGATCTTATAGGTCTCTGGGAGGTAAATGGCAGGAGGCGGTCTCTCAGGTAGCCAGGTCCTAAACCATGTAGGGTTTTAAAAGTAACGACTAGCACCTTGAAACATGTCCGGAGACCAATGGGAAGCCAGTGCAGCTCGTGGAGGATAGGTGTAACGTGGGTGTACCTAGGTACCCCCACAATCGCTCGCGCGGCTGCATTCTAGACTAACTGAAGTCTTCAAACACTCTTCAAGGGCAGCCCCATGTAGAGCGCGTTACAGTAATCCAGTCTTGAGGTGACGAGGGCGTGAGTGACCATCCGAAGGGCCTCCTGGTCCAGATAGGGTTGCAACTGGTGCACCAGGCAAACCTGGGCAAAGGCCCCCCTGGTCACAACCGACAAATGATGTTCTAACGTCAGCTGCGGATCCAGGAGGACTCCCAAATTGCGAACCCTCTCTGAGGGGTGTATAGTTTCACCCCCCAGGCTAAGAGATGGAATAGCTGGACCATCCTTGGGAGGGAGCATCAATAGCCACTCAGTCTTGTCAGGATTGAGTGCAAGCTTGTTCGCTCCCATCCAGACCCTGACAGCCTCCAGGCACTGGAACATCACTTCCACCACTTCGCTGAGTTGGCACGGGACGGACAGATACAATTGAGTATCGTCCACATATTGGTGGTATTTAATCCCATGCCGGCGCATGATCCCACCCAGCGGCTTCATGTAGATGTTAAATAGGAGGGGAGACAGGACCGAGCCCTGCGGCACCCCATAATTGAGGGGCCTAGGGGTCGATCTCTTCCCTCCAACCAACACCGACTGCGACCTGTCCGAGAGGTAGGAGGAGAACCACCGTAAGACAGTGCCTCCCACTCCCACCTCTCGCAACCTAATGACCATTTGACTGTTGCAACACACATATGACTGTTGCAGCATCGCTGTGGTCATGTGATTTACATTCAGATGCTTGACAACTGATTTACATTTATGATGGTTGCAGTGTCCTGGGGTCAGGGAAGGTTACCTTTTACAATCTTCTGACAAGCAAAGTCAATGGGGAAACCAGATTTACTTAACAACCATATAACTAATTTAATAACTGCAGTGATTCAACAAATGTGGCAAGAAAAGTCGTAAAATTGGACAAAACTCATTTAACAAATTTCTCACTTAGCAGCATAAATTTTGGGCTCAATTGTGGTTGTAAGTTGAGGACTACCTCTATTTTCCATTTCTTAAAACTCAACCCATTGATTTTCCAAAACTGAATATCGCAGTTCTTCATTTCACCTTTCACATATGTTACCAATGTTAACTTTCATTCCATGTTTTAAATTTCATATAAAATCTAAACTTTTATGTAGAATTTCTTAGAGATCCCAGGAGTCTCAAATTGTATCTAGACCACTCTTTTTTTCTTACATATTTTAACTGTACATAGTGCTAAACAGATTATTCAGATTAGTCATTATTAGTATATAACCTTTCAAATATTTTTAAAATAGCTATTACAATTTAAACAATTTAAAGTATTTATCCCTTGCTTGGTCTAAGTTTTTAAGAATCCCAGTGAGTTGTGTCCTTTTTCCTTCAGTTCTGCATGTGAATCATTTTTTCTTTCCTTTTTGTATTCCCCAAAGCATGTGTGGAAGTTGAAAAATAAAGGATTCAGTTGGTTTTCAAAAAGATGAGATGTATATAGAAGATATAAGCCAAGTTGGCTTGACTATCATTTGCACAGTAGCAATATTTACCTTACCCAGTAATTTCTCTTCCTCTTCTTTTGAATTATGATCCCCTTGGACATTTGATGAGTTTTTACTGGTTGATGTTTTCACTCTTGTTATTACTTTTGGATGGCAATATTCCATACTACAACATCTACTTTAAATGCATCAAGGGAGAAAAAGGCACTGGAAGAAGAGTCATAACAGATATAACAGAATAACAGAGTTGGAAAGACCTTGGAGATCTTCTAGTCCCGTGATGGTGAACCTTTGGCACGCTTGCCAAAGTGGCACACCAAGCTATGTTGCCCGGCCCACACAGCCTTGCCTATTTGTCTTCAAGGGTTTTTGGCGCATGATCAGCTGTCCTTTGCATGTGTGGCAGTGCTGAAAACCGGTGTGCACATGTGTGGTGGTCAGCTGATTGTTGGGAGTGCATGTGTGCCAGAACCCAGAAGTCCAGTTTTTCCAGAGCGCAATCCCTTTGTGCACAGTGTCGAAAACTGGCCTGCATATGCGCGCAGGCCAGCTGATTGTTGGACATGTATGCGGGCTAGAACCCAGAAGTTCAGCTTTTCTGGCGCACAGCCCCAACATGTGCACATACATGTGATGTTTCTGCATGACAAGGTTCGCCATCAATCCCCTGCTCAGGAAGAGATCCTTTACCATTCCACTAATACTTATGAAATTCCAAAATCAAAAATTCTTTAAAAATTGTTATTAGCTCCACTAATTCTGAATTATATTTAGAATAGATCCATTTAAATAAATATAAGTAAACTAATTAGTGGGTCATGACTAATCTAAACTCTGATTTCAGTGAATCTATGATCAGTATGAGTTCAGTCATCTAATTTGGGTTAAAAAACCATTTTACAAATGAAGGCTAAGCACTCTTGTTTTGCTATATGCTTCACAATGTTTTCCACCAATTTATTTGGGACAGCAATCTAACTGGTGAGTTGGTAAATCCTTATATCATTTTTAAAAAGTTTTATTGCATTGGCTACTTTCCAATAGTCCAATTAGAAAATTGATTGTAATAATTTGACATTCTTTAATTAAAAACTCAATTTTCTCCATTTGTTATTTATCAGTAAGGTCTTACAACCCTTGCTTTGTCATCTGTATTTTGTATTACTCTTCAGCTGAATAATTTTTTTTAAAGTTTTAAGTATTGCTACTATCCCCTTACTTATTGCAGAAACTCTTCATAGAGAAGAGAAAACAAGATAAAAAAATATTTCAGAAAAGAAATAATGGCAGGAAGTAGTTGAGAAATTTAATACAATTGTCAGCATATGGATCTCCTCAAATTGATACTACATAAAATTAATTTTATTACATTGTTCACTGGAGTAAATAAGAAAAGTGTATGTGAAAGGATTAAGCAGAAGTATTTTATGTGGACATTTTTGTAAGAAGCTAGTAAGCAAAAATTCAGAAATTGTGGGCATCAACAGGAAGCTAACCATATTGTGTCAATGCTGGAGCAGCAATCAATGGCAGCAAATCAATTGGGGAAGAGTTATTCAGCTGATGGATTTATTGCCTAAATGAGGTCATTTGCATTTTGAAAAGTCGGTTCAAATAGAGTATTTTTTATTTATTTTTACAAAATTATATAGCAAAAAATTCCCAATAAATTCAAAGACACACAACAATTTTAAGGCTTCTGTTGTGCAGATTCAACATATCCGATTACAACACACCACATATCACTAGCATTATAGCTTCTACTGATTACTTGGTAACCTGAAACAGCAAAACAAGCTGTGTGATATTTTGCACCACAGAATATTAGCTGCTTTGACAATAATTCTTTCTGCTTAGAAAATTCTGGATGCTGTAGTTTTATAAAAGGGCTATGGATCTGCCTAAGTATTTAGCATAGGAAGGCTACTAGGTTAAATAAATGAAACACATATAATATGTTCTCTGAAAAATATCTGCAACTGTCTGCAATAATCCATACCTTCATATAAACCTGTCATATATCCACACAAGTTTCCAAAGAGACCCTCTGTTATTTTGCAGCTGGTAAGTAATACAAGTAGTCCTCGACTTACAACAATTCATTTAGGACCATTTGAAGTTACAATGGCATTGAAAAAGTGACATGACCATTTATCACACTTAAGACTATTGCAGCATCCCCATGGTCATGTGATCAAATTCAGACACTGGCTCATATTTATGGAAGTTGTGTCCCAGGGTCACATGATGATCTTTTGGGACCTTCTGACCAGCAAAGTCAATAGGGAAGCCAGATTCATTTAATAATTGTGTAACTAACTTAACTGCAGTGGTTTAATTAACAATGGTGGCAAGAAAGGTTGTAAAATGGGACAAAACTCACTTAACAAATGCCTCGCTTAGCAACATAAATCTTGGGCTCAATTGTGATCATAAGTCAAGGACTACCTGTATTTTGCATTATGAAACTATAATTCCTTTGATATTATTACTTTCCATATTTCTAGTCTTTAAATAACAATGAGAAACTAAGATCGCACATCTCCAAATGATGGCTAACTTCAAAACTACAATGTGCATCCTGTCAGCTAGTGTACCTTAGCAACCTGATTGGACAATTTGAGTCAACTGCAACTTTTCAAAAGAAGCTCATATACAGAGTGTTGCAATTAGTGTTGCAGTAGTTGAGATATAATGAATTGAATTCCACCACTGGGTGGGGGACAATGAGGATCAGTTTGTAGCACCAAGGGGGCAGTGGATTGAAAACGTTTGGGAACCACTGTGTTAAACAGTTCTTTACTATCACCTTCTGGACATAGCCTAACAACAAGGAACAGTACCCAGTAAAACAGTAGCCACGAGGCTTGGTTGTGCCGGAAGGGAGGGAGCAAAAGGGTATTTCCAATCATAGTAAAAGTTATCAAGAAATCTGAGAGTTTCTGCTGTCAAAATAGTCTTTAATCCTATCATCTAGAAAAAAGGTGAGAAACCACAGATATTCCATCCTAATCAAGTGTGCACAGTTTAGTGTTTTCAGTTGTTTATACGATACTCCTAAAAACAAATTATTATTGTATATTTATTTTAAGTATCTTTTGAATTAAAGCATAGTAAATCTGGCCCTAAAACTTTTTTGCTTTATCACAAATCTGCCACATATGATTAAAATGTACTTTCTTTACAATAACTTTCCAACAAACATTTGAAACACCCTATATATCCCAAAGGCGCTTTTTCAAGAGGCAGCTGGACTTTCTGGTTTTTCTTTGAAGATGTTTTGCTCATGGGTGAAACAGAGTGATCTTTTCTGGTGAGTTCTGACTGCAATTATGACTATGTTAGTCAATGCCTTCTGAAAGGACAATAACTTTCAGACTGTAAAAATTCAGTGATGACTGCCGTTTCCTATAATGCCAAGTGCAGAGTTTCTCAATCTTGGCAACTTTAAGATGTGTGGACTTCAACATTTAGAATTTCCCAGCCAGCATGATTTATTTCAAAGTGTGGTATACTTTAACACTTCAATTTTTGTTTAGGTATAGGTATACATGAATCTAGCCTGCAACACAAAATGAAAGAAGACAAAAGGAATTTAAAAAGAGCACTCCGGACACCCAAACAGAATGTGGTTTGTCTTTGGTTCTGACAATTTCCATCGTGACTTAGTAACTCCAATTTAAAAGTTCTGCTCTGCTCTGTTCTGATCCACAAAATATTGTTGGAACTGAATCTATGTGAGTATTCTATGATTCAGTGGGCAAAGATGTTTGATTATAATACAAAGCTTGAGCAATGTAAAAACATGTGAACAGGAGTCCCTAACTCCTGGGCCATGGCCAGTCCACTTGTGCAAATGGAGATGTGCATGCATGTGCGCATGTGCTGCTTGCGCTAAACCATCCCTGCCCCTCCCCACCACTGCCAGGCTGCAAAGCCGGAAAGATTTAGGACTGCTGGACTAAAGGATTGAAAGTTACATTGAATTGCAACCTTAAAGAAAACCTATAAAATATATGTAATGTTTGATAAATTGTCAAAGATGGTGTTGTCTGTGGAGATTCTCAGTTATCCAGATCATGGTTGTCCCAAAGGCACTTTTTTCAGGAGGCAACTGGATTTTCTGGTTTTTCTTTGAGGATGTTTCACCCATGAGCAAAACATCTTCAAAGAAAAAGCAGAAAGTCCAGTTGCCTCTTGAAAAAGCGCCTTTGGGATATATAGGGTGTTTCAAATGTTTGTTGGAAAGTTATTGTAAAGAAAGTACATTTTAATCATATGTGGCAGATTTGTGATAAAGCAAAAAAGTTTTAGGGCCAGATTTACTATGCTTTAATTCAAAAGATACTTAAAATAAATATACAATAATAATTTGTTTTTAGGAGTATCGGATAAACAACTGAAAACAATTGGAGCTTTATATATGCTGAGTACAAGAATTTAATAGGCACAAAAATGGAAAGAAGAGTCAATGGAAGAATGGAATGAAAAAGTGAAAACATGATGGAATTGGCAGAGATGGTAATGTTAAGGGAAAGGATGTAATTAGCTTTGTTTTTCCAACTGGAAACTGCTTCTGGATTTTCTGCTTAAAATTTGATAATGGGTTTTGATGATTAAATAGGTTCTCTATAAGTAAATAGTTGAGATTATAATTTTGCTATTAATTTATTGTCCCTAAAAAAGTAGCAATCACTACCTTTTTTCTTTTTCCTTTCCTCATCTTTTCCCTTCCCCCTTTCCCTCTACCTGTTTTCCTTGTCTTTATTTTCATTTGTATTTTATATTAAGAAAAAACATTTAATGCAAAATAATATTTAAAAAGTTCTGCTCTGATCTATCTGCCCTTATGGTGTGAATCTTTATTGACAATGTTAAGAACTTACTGAGAATCAAGCTTTTTATTCCAGTGATGTATATATTTCATTTCTTCTACTTTTCTCCTAACATAACATTATGTCAGCTGTTGAACACACCATGTTATTGGACAACATGATTTACTATGTTAAAAGGCAAGCCCTATATCACTCATAATGAAAAATTAAAGTTAATGCATCATAAGTGAGGAATTTATTACCATTAACTCCGATAAACAGTTATAAAACATCCGTCCTTTCCTGTCCAGAAGACATGGGACTTCATTAAGCTCAACTTACTTTGCTCAATCTTCACTAGACTGGTTATATGCACTCTCAAACTGGTCACCATTTATTGTTAAATTAGATTGGCTCATTTTCCAAAGGAGAAAGGCAGGTTCAAAGAGCTTTCTCCCTACCTCTTTATTCATTTTGTTCTGCAGGCAGCTTGGAGCAGATGGATGGGAGAGACAGGTTCACGTGGCATACATCTTGCAGGGTTTATTTAAACTCTCCTGAAATATATGTTTAGCAAAAGCTGGCTTTGCCTTGGCCTTAGGCCATTATTCAGAGAGGGTTGATGTATAAGTGATAACATATGGGCAAGCTGTGCAATGACAGGACAGATGCTCTGGTTTACTTAAGGATGTCTGACTATCTGGAAGTTCAAGATTTGTATTGTTGCAGTGGTGGGTTTCAAATTTTTTTAGAACCCCTTCTGTAGGTGTGGCTTGCTTTGTGGGAGTGGCTTGCCAGCCATGTGAGCCAAGTTGGCGCAGTGGTTAAATGCAGCACTGCAGGCTACTGCTAGATCAGCAGGTCAGCGGTTCAAATCTCACCGGCTCAGGGTTGACTCAGCCTTCCATCCTTCCGAGGTGGGTAAAATGAGGACCCAGATTGTTGGGGGCAATATGCTGACTCTCTGTAAACCGCTTAGAGAGGCCTGAAAGGCCTATGAAGCGGTATATAAGTCCACTGCTATTGCTATTGCTATTGCTATTGACTGAGTGGGAGTGGCTTGGCAGTCATGTGACTGGTGGATGTGGCCAACTTGTAAAATGTGGTGAAACTCACTTAACAACGCTCTTGCTTAGCAACAAAATGTTGGCTCAGAAACTGGCCTTTGAAGCACACAAGTCTTAAAGCTGTCAAGTTACAAGACCCTTGCACCCCTAACCCTTTAGAAAAAACCCTCAGGGATGTTCAAACTTGACAGCTTTAACACTGGTGGTCTTCAATTCCCAGAATTCCTCCTCCAGTCATGTTGTCTCAGGAACTCTGGCATCGAAGTGTGCAAGTGTTAAAGCTGTCAAGTTACAAGATCCTTGCACTCCTAACCCTTTAGAAAAAAAAACCAGGGATGTTCAAACTTGACAGCTTTAAGACTTTAAGGTTTAGATAGGACTCTTAGAGGCGGGCAGGCGATTGGTGAGCCAGCCAATCAGAGAACGGTGGGCGGTGCAAGCATGGTGCGGATGGGCAGGGGGAGGGAGCTGGAACCAGTTCTAAACAGCACGGTAGATTTGTGGAACCTCTTCTATAGAATAGAACTGGCATCAGTTAGAACTGGCATCAGTAATTTTTTTATTCTGGATTGACTCACATCCTCTCAACTATCATAGTATTGCTTGGGAATCTTATATTTCAGTCCTATACATTGTGATGCTTGCTAATTCATACAGTATTCTTGTCCTGTAATTTAAGTCTGTACATAATACAGATATTCCATTACCAATTGGAGGCTCCTTGTAGCTAAATTTAGTAAATCAGTAGCTCCATAAAAGAGAGGGAAAAGGAAGCATTATATAGGGTAACCTGGACAAGGCCCTTGCTCCCAAGTAGGGCTTCTGATTCCTACATCCAGCTTCTAGGCTCATTCCTCAGGCAATGAGCAATCTTCTTACCCAAAAAAACAAAACAACAAAAAAGATTTTTCAGCCAGACTAGGCAAACATGGCTACAAATCTCACATAATTGCACACAAAACACTCTTGCTAACATACCACTTTTCCTTTTCCTTCACCCTGCCAAAAACCTCAGCATGCATTTGTGTTTGACTCCCTTCTCCTAGAAGTTCATTGGCATTTCTATAAGTTATCCATTTCCTTCCTCCATTTTAAAAATTACACTATTTTCCAGGTTCCTTCAATATACTGTATATACTGCATAGAGGCTGCATAAACCAGGGGAGAGTGTACAGCGTTGTCTCAACTGGAGCTTTGCCAATCAGGAGCTAATCTGTTCTGAAATGTTTTATCAATGTTTTATTTGGAACCTCTTTCTGAGTTCAGAGATCTTTTGGAAAACTTTCCTTGTTTTTCTGTATCTATTTCACTCTTAAATGTACTTATAAGTTTTTGTAATGCTGCTTTTTGTCTCTACTAACAGGTTTCTGAATTTTTTTGTTAAATTCATTTCTTTGTCTTTCTTATTTCTTCTTAATAATTTCCACAGCTTGTTTTGGAATTTTCCTCAGTAAGATTTTTAACTTTGGGATTCTAGTCTCCAATTATAAGCAACAAACCTTACATGCATTTTCTCTCAATTTCAAATTGAATTTGATTATAAAAATCTGTTCTTCTGTGTCAGTGTTTGGACCATACACTTGGATAATTGTCATATTAAAGGGATATCCATGAAATCTAATTAATATTCTAAAAGTTTCTCAGCTGTTCTTTGGTAGCATGTTGAATGTTGAGGGTCTCAATATCAAACATTATCAAATATTTTATATTTTCTGTCCATTTATTTTTCTTGATAAAGATTTTGCCTTCCCCTGGCAACATATTCCAATTATCTGTATTCAACATATTTCCATATCACTACTGGGCAATATAGATTCTTGTTAGTTTATCTGTGCAGCTGGGTTGACTGACCTCCAGGCCTTGTGGGATCTTCCTGGGAATATAGATTTTTGGCATACATTCCTGGAATTCCTCACTTGTTCCTCTCAGGAACACTCTCCCCCACAGCACAACTTGGGGAGGATGCATTCTTAAGATATAGGCTTAAAGAGACTCTAATAATCAAGTTTATTGAGCATTCCAGTTAATGTTTTTCCTTGAAGAATCTGTATTTCATTTCCTTGAAATGCTTTGTGCTTCCTCATTACCAATCCTAGTTGAAGCACCCTGTCAGACTTGGATTGTGGCTATATCCTATGACCTCACCTGCCACACTCATAGGCTTCCTTTACATATACCTTAATCTCCACCATAAAATGATCCTACCACATTGTTTGTACAAATAATAATCATAGTGAAACTTGAACAGTTGGAATTTTTAGAATTCTTATTTTGACCACTTTGGTCTCATCCATTGTTCATACAGTTTGATCCCAATTTTCAAGTATGCTTCCACAGTTGAGACTTATACCCTCTAGCAGAATGATTAGGAAAACCCAGCCAATTAGAAAGTTGGCAGAAACACCTATCAGAAATCTTCCAAATATACATATGTGAAGGAAAAATGCTTTTCAAGCCTACAATTGAGATTTGAGTTGAGACATTTTTCATCTAGGCTTTAACAACTGACTCAGGATGCAGAGATAGATATAGTTACATTTTGATTGTGGAAAATATCTCACCTTTCAAATTGATGTCATGGAGAATTCATCAAGTGAATCTCAAATATCAATGCAGTATTTGTGAGATTTCTGACCACCTAGCTACATTATAACTCTTTCTGAAGTTTGCATGTAGTGATTGCCCTATTCCCCCTGTTGTTTCAAGCCTGGATCCATCTCTATTCTAGTAGTTGGAAACGGGATATCAACAGTCGAAGGACATGTGGGAAGTTGACAAAAGAAGAAGCATCTTAGAAAGAGATCTATATTTTCATATAGCAAACTGCACAGTCCCTTTAATCCCTAGTTATTGTTCAGGCCAAATCCAGATTTCTAGACTTGGATTTGCTGTTCAATATTTCACTAGAAGCCCCAAACCAGTGAAGACAAGTTACAAAATTCAGTTTCAATTTTTGTACTCTACAGTTTTTCACAGTGACATCTATTGATTTAGAACCTTTTACATTTAGTTTACTTCTCCGCTATCCCAATTATTTTATACTGTTTAATTTATTGCAATTAATTCCTATTGGACATGGTAGAAGACCAAAGTTCAAGATGAGGACAAGATTAGTCAGAGGCAAAGTTAAAAGGCACAACTAGCAATATGCCATTTGTCACATAGAAACATTGGTAACATGAAGATGCATATG
The DNA here is from genome assembly GCF_009769535.1 of Thamnophis elegans. Classification (NCBI taxonomy): domain Eukaryota; kingdom Metazoa; phylum Chordata; class Lepidosauria; order Squamata; family Natricidae; genus Thamnophis; species Thamnophis elegans. The sequence goes on from NC_045558.1 coordinate 102,027,563, forward strand.
TGTCATCTGGCCTTGCTTTCTAGACATATGTCTCAAGTGACCTCTTCCATTTAAGACATATTGACTCTGTTCTGTCCCTCCTCCAGGGATATGCTGAGCACTGCAAAGGACATGAAAGATGCCTGTATCTGACCTCACCTCTTCACTGAGTCATGGATAGGAATATAAATATTTATACTTCTTTTAAGAGAGCTGAATCTCAATAAGCCTTGTAAGAAGACAGAAAATATTAACAATGTTTGGAAATAGCTTTCTTTGCTTTTAACTGTGAAAAAAATACATTAAAAACAGCTTTCCCATAGCAACTGTATTTGTGTTTAACACTCTACTTTGGAAAGTTTTAGACTCACTGAATTAGAAACATTACTTTCTGATATATGAGCAGGTTTGATGGGAATTCATCTTTACCGGAAGACCTTTCTTTTGATGTCACATTTGTTTGGAATTAACTGTTGGTATGTCCCAAAGAAAAGAAATCTATTTCTTTGTAACATCCACATACCTACAAACATATTCCTCATGCTATTCCTTTTTGAAATAGCACAAGGAATATGTGCTTTATGTTTTCACACTATGCAAAACACAGAAAAAGATATAGCAGATAAAAAGGAGATAAGAGAAAAGAAAAACTAGCTAAAATTATTTTTTAGCAATACTATAGTATTTATTATACCTTTCTATATTTATTCTTGCAACTATATATGTTCCATTCTTATATCTACCATGTTTTTACACTTCTTTATGCGTTGTCTTAAACTCTTTTTTTAAAGAATCTTCCCCTCCCCCCAGGATCTCATCATGTCCCACTATCCATAGTATTCCCAGTCTTCTCCTTCCTCCCAGTCCCTTTGGTCTTACTTCATACAGTACATTTGTTCTATAATTCAATCTTCATTATCAAACTGACGCAAGGTATTTCTTTCATAGCATTCATTCATTTTTAGTTCAGTTTGCAACATTTTGACATATGCATTCTTGAACCTACTTCATTGCATTTTATCAAGAATGATTCTTAATTTATCACCTTTGTATTTAACTGTTTTCATATTTTTCCTAATATACCCAGCTCTCACTTCCTTATAATAAAATGCATAAAGAATGTTCTTATACATACCCATATTTAATTGGGAGGGCATTCATTACTTGACTCAAACTAGATAAGGACGGTTGATAATGATGATCATGAAGATGTATTTAATTTATAAAGTCACCTAATCAAAAATGACTCGAGGCATTGATGTATAGATTATTAAAAACTTCACAATAAACAATGAAATAATAATAATATCAGTATATTGGGAAATATATATAGAAAAAGAACATTCTCCCAAAATAGGAATAGATAGGGTTAACTATATCTTTGAGGTGTGTGTGGGGGGATGCAGTGACATAGAAGACATTGCCAAAATCCTACTAGAATTTGGAATATGCTTATCCTACCAGATTTTATAGGATAAGCAGAGAGAGTTGACAAAAGCTGATCCCATCAGACCACTGAAGACCACTTGAGAATTACAACTGACACAGAATATGCCTGCATGAATGGTTAGGGAAACATCTTGGTACAGTTGTCTGGAACGTCCGGTTCATTAGCTGCACTTGTTATAGTTGGTTTCTGGGTGCAATTCAAAAGTTGCAAACAAGGATTTTTAAAAGCTTGATCAATTTTGTGAGAAGAGACAAAGAAAATATAAAAGGAAATCAAGCTCTAGTACATTATTTGAGGAGATAAAAATCTAAATTATTAAAAATGAAAGGATGGAATACAAAGTTGGTTTATTTGATCAAGGTTAAAATGACTATGTTGCTATTTCTGGTAACCCTTAATGGACCTTTGCTGGTCCATTAAGGGTTACCAGTAAAATTAGGATTTTTTAAATAGCTAAATAGATAATAGATGGGATATGAGAAGAATAAATCATTGGCTGTATTTTAAGAGAAGGTGACAAGTTACTAAAATTTTTTAAACTGGTACAATGAAGGGCAAAGTCACGTTTATATACTTCTTTTCTTTATTCTTTATTATCCATTTCTATTTTACCTTCTATTTTTCTTTTATGTGCCTTCCATTTTTTAATTCTTTTAATTTAGTTTTATTTATTTATCAAATTTACAGTATATTGCCACCCATCTCAGCCGAAGTGACTCTGAAAAGTGCACATCATTATAGAAAAGTTAGAATAAAAAATGCAAAATATAATAAAAATATAGAATATAATGAAGAGAATCAGTATGGTCTAGTAGTAAAGACACCAGGCTAGAAACCATGAAACTTTGAATACTAATCCTCTAACCCATCGGCATGAAAGCCAGTTGGATGACTCTGGGTCACTCATTCCCTCTCAGCCCAATCCACCTCGCAAGGTTGTTTTTATGGGGAAAAAGAGGTGAAAGCATGTTTACCACCTTGAGATAATTTTCAAAAATCTAAACTAAAAATAAAATACCATACTATTAAATATACAACTTACACTTGAAGGAAATAAAAATGACCCCCACCCCAGATAGGTTATCCAATTTTTATCCTAGTAGTAGACTGTATCTATTATTTTTCTACCAGGATTTGCACATTTTTCATACTTTTCTCATATTTAGTAAATATTCCACCAAGATTCTGAAATGAATTTTCTTGCTATGATTTTATGCTATTTATATAAAACCTGCACTTGCTCAGATTAATACTTCGTTCCATTTTCAGCTCCATATTTCTCAATATATCATGTAATCTGTCTAATAAAGATTATCTTATTTGTTGCAAATCATTCAGGTTCTCAATCATCAATATAACATTCATCTAAATACCAAAGTTCATACACATTAATATCCTCAACCAACAGAAGTCTAAAAACCCCACAACCATTCCTTATATTTTTATCTAAAGGGATATCACACTTTCTTCTTTTTATTCTTTATATTTATTCTCACCCTTGTTATATTTAATTATTTTTATTACCATAAAAAAAGAATGAAAATGGTATATGTGTTATATTCTTAATCACATTCTGTAATCTCTCTCCAACTCAATCTTTACATGGAACATTCCATAAATTTAGCCTATTCATTTTAACATATTCTTTCTCTAAGTCAACAAATGTAAAATATATTTTATTTCTCACATTTATGTATTTTCAAGGACCTGCTGAAAAGAAAAAAATAGGATATATGCATTCCCTCCCTAGTATAAAGTTGCACCACAATTCTAATATTTTGCTAATTGTCAACTCTCATACTGACCTAAATCATAATTCTGGTACCTTTCCAAGCATATGGCACTAATTCACATTTTGGGAATTGTACTTTAACCATTTCATTTATAATTAAAACTACACTTTCGTATATAAATCCATAATTTATTGTATAAGTTCCCAATTAATCCTTTTCTCTATATTTCAGGCACATGGAGTATCTATCTGGAAAACTTTCTAGGTTGGCCAGGTCAGGAGATAAAATATCGAGCTCTACTTTATTGACGTAGACTATAGAAACAACATCTGGAATGTCTCCTCCCTTCTTATGTCAAAGAAAATTTAAAAAGGAGTATTTCTAACTGCCACATTCTTTCTCCAAGATAATTTCTATAGTCATTATTTTTCTTTCATTCATTTTAGTTGTTAATTTATGCTCTTTATCTCTTACACTCCAAATCATACTCTTTCATAAATCAATTTTGTTATTAAATGAGCTCATAGATATTAACCTCTACCTCCCATAATGGCTTTGTTCAATTGAGGCTTTCACATAGACTTTTTTTGTAAAACTGAGAAAGGATACAGTAGGTTACTAACCTTAATTTGTCTGTGCTATATACAGCGTAAAGATAAGAATAATATTGGTAGTTTTTGGCATATTTGGGCCAGTATATGCAGCCAAAACCCAGATTTACCCAAACATGTTCATATTATTCCAGTGTATTACTTACATCTCTCCATATAGTGTCATTTTTTATGATCAGTAAAATTATCAATGGAATTTATTTGCAGATAAATAGGGGCACAACTCATTTATAGTACATCCCTTCTTGCCACAATCTGTTACTATGAGTGGTTAATAATATAAATTATTTCTTAGGTATTTATTGATTTTGGTGTTTATCTGACATACTCCTTGACCCAGTGCTAACTATACTATTACTCAATTTGCTTTCAAAATCTTGACAGTACAAAGGATGAAGCTAGTGAAACAGCATATCAGTACTTTTAATAAAAGACAGGTCTCTGAACACATTTAATATCCCATTAAAATTAGTATTAATATTCCTTACTGCAGATGGATGACTGACTTGGACAGGCTTCCAAAAGGGCTAAATTAAGCAACGTTTTTCTTCCTTGAGAAATAGTAGGCATGAGAGAAATAAAATTCTAATCAAAATTAGAGCAGGTTAGTGCAAAAATCCTCTTACTTCCACATCAGAGTCCCAATCCAGCCTAATCCTGCATTTTGGTTGGCTTAAAAAAATATTCTTGAATGAACCGCAGTTGATAATTCTGAGATTCCAGCCCTCTACCATACTGTAGAAGAAAACTATAAACCAGAGATTCCCTTATTCATTATTAGTTTTATATCAAGAACTACTCAAGCTTTTTTTTAAAAAAAAAAACCTCATCTTAATTTGATTAAACCTGGAATAATTATATATCAGCATAAATATATTCAGTTTCCATTAATTTAACAGTATCCGCAACTCACTTTTCAAATTCTGGGATTACTTATCATGATGAAATAGGTTTGAGAATAAATAACCTTGATAGAGAGAGGAAGAGCCTAGATAACAATATAAGAAATCTGAGCACACAAAAAAAGGATGGGGGGTAGAGAAAGGATATCAAAAGGGACACCCCACCCCTCATTTCCTGGAAAGTAAAGACAGGGAAGGAAGAATATGTTTTCAGATTTGTAAGACCTAACAATAAATATAGCATTAGTAGACAGAGTTTTGGTTTCCTGTCTGGACTATCTCTTAAGTATGCAAAGTTACAATGTGATTTCATTGGATTTAACAGCACATGATGTGAAGCCAAATATTGTAGTTTATAAACTATACTTTGCAGTAAGAGACCTAATATTTGACTATTCAGGTTTAAATATGGAGGAAATATTGCATGATCTTCTGAAAAACATTCCAGTCAGTTGCTTTTAAAACAATGGCTAGGGCTGTTGGGTACTGGATACACCCAATTCAGTCATATCTCTAAAGGTGGAGGTTAAAAAAAGCAAAATGGCATTTGCAGTACTAGGATCACTGCCAAAAAATACGAAGGGATGAAGCTTGGATCTGATATAACAGTCAGCTTGCCTCCTTCAGCCTTTCCTGCAGAAGCCATGGAATAAAATTAAGTACTTTGGCTTAGATTTTCATTGATATAAAAGAATCACTTCGAAACAAAATGGGTGGCAATAAAGCAAATCAACAAGCAAATAAAGTAAGGCTGAATGGAAAGCTGCAGCTCATTTTGATCTGATTTAACAGTCCTTACAAAGCTCCAATGTCATTCTAGTTAGACAGACACTATTAAACACATATGCCAAAAATAAAATAAATAAACTTATATTGTGCTATGTAAATAGCCATGGTGGGAAGGGGACAAAGGAAAATATTTATTTCAGTGATCAGTAGATATACTCTTAGCTGAGAGTGACTCTTTCCTTAATATCTCTGTTGGTCTGACCCTTCCAATCAGAGTGGTGGGTAGATTACTATTATTATTCCTAATTCACAATGCCTTAGGTGTGTGATCATGAGAGAAGAAGGAGACTGCTTTCTCCACTCTCTGGCTATATAAAGATATTAAGAAAAGGCAGAACTTAAGAATTGCTGGGAGATTTGATGATACACAGAAATCCAGAGGATATATGCTATCTGCCATGGTCCCAAATGGATAGATAGTAAACAAACAAGGGGTTTTCTATTAGAGAATATAGATATAGGGTGTATCCATCATTCTAACTTTGATAGTTCAAATGGGAATCACAGCTTTCTAAGCTCATCTGCTTCCCTTCCCTGGGTTGGTTCTTCTGAAACAGTAATGGTGAACCTTTTAGAGACTGTGCCCAAACTGCAACCCCAAACCCTCTTATTTATCGCAAAATACCAACATGGCAATTTAACCTGAATAATGAGATTTTACTACCTAAAATAATGACAAACAAGGCAGATTTCAGCTAATTGTTCTAAGAAAAATGTGATAAATGCACTTTTATGCCCTTCATTTTTTCCTGCTTTTGAAATATTACGTTTAGCAACAATAAAAAAGAAAAACTTTTGTAATATTATTTCTCTTCCCCCTCTCTTTCCCTCCCTCCCTCTCCCATGTCTCACTGTGTTTCTCTCCCTCTCCCTCCCTCCGGGGAGGAGGGAGAGAAGGAACCCCTGAACTGGTGCTGGGTCGTGGAAATCTGATGTCCAGAGGATGATGAGTGCAGAAGCAGTGTGCTCAAGATCAGCTGGCCAGTGGGGAAGAAGGGCAGGAAACACAACTGACATTCGGGAGGCGAGAGCGAGCTGACACCAATGCAGGGTCACATTGTGGCTCCATGTCGTAATGGGCTCCAGGAGGAGGGTATCTCACCTCATCCATTGTGAAGCGTGCTAAATTTCACTGTGCTGCGCAAGGTGCTGTGAGAGCAGCAGACAGGCCATGGAGGCAGCAACAGCAAATGTACCACAACAAAGGCGGAATGCTGTTTTGCACATATTTTTTAGTTCCCACAAACTTTTGTTTCCTGAAAACAATGGCTAGAAATGTGACGGAGAAATGTGATGGAGCTGGGCTGGGGCAACAACATGTGTGCTACAGAGAGTGCCACCTCTGTGTCACCTCTAGCATGTGTGCCATAGGTTCACCACCACTGTCCTGATGTTTAAAGCAGAGTACCTATCTTTCGTTCCGACCTGTTTTGCTTATATCACTGTATCATAATCATAATGGCATCATTCATCTTAAATGCTTCCTCAGATAGAACCCTAACCTCAGCAAGAAAATCACTACTTTTAAAAAACATCTCACAGATGTTGAATCAAAGTCATTTTGCATTGCAATCTAATTCCAATGTATATTTATATTTTTAGATTAATCAATAGCATGCTATGCTTCCAGCTAATCATTACTACTAATATACTATAAGAATAATATAAGGAATGATGATACAACCAAGATGTAGCAATAAAAGGCAAACTTTGAGAATGCTACAGAGTATATTTAGGAAGGAAAACACATTTATGTCATTTAGGAAGGAAAGCACATTTAGTTATTGATTTGGTTATTGATCCAGTTCCTGATCCCAATACAATAATCATAGCAATCAATGGAGAAAACTTGGCATTCCCTTAATTTAAAAAACCAGAAATAAATTCTAGCAAAGATATTTCTGTATACTACCCCATGCATGCATTTCAGCACAAAACTGGACTCAACATTTTCATTCTATAATTGCCTGCATACTGAACCAACAACAGCTTCTATTTAATTATATTATCAGAGTAGCCAGCTATCACAAAATCTTAGTGTAAGGAACTTATTTCAACCCTATCCCGGACAGTGTATGTCTGATACCTCTAAAAATGAATGATTCCTGGTAGATCACCATCGTGATTAAACTTTTCTTAGAAATCGATAAAAGCATCTCACCTAGAAACAAAGTATATTGTGTTCAATGTTTAAAAAGGGCAAAAGACAAGAACCTGCTAATTATAATTAATCTGCCAGTTATTTTTCTAAGCTTTAGACGAGACATCTGAATAAATTGGAAGTTTGGGAGGAAGAAACAAAATTCTTCATTCCAGAGAAGGCTGGATTTCAAAAAGAACAAACTCAGTGTATGTGTGTGCCACTTTGAAGGTTCTATTTTAAAAATATATCAGGGAACTTACAAAACAATTCTATGCATTTATTGCTATTATCTTTGTCATTGATTCAACTTGACTATGGAAAAAAACCACACTGAAAACAGTGATCCATAGGCACCTTCTGAAATATATTGATATTACAGGAGAGTAAAAATGAGCCCACAACAATCTTGGTCAGATTCAAGCAGCATTGTTTACTGATGTCCTTATTTAACTTTTGCATGAATGACATTGCATCCCATTCACTTAATGGAGGAAACATTCTAATGTTAATGTACGTTCATGATATGGGTCTCACAATAATGTCTTTATTTAGATAAACAGTACACTTATATGTTTATGCATAAGCATCACTTCACATGAGTAATTCATCATTAAAACTTAAGATTCATACATGAAGCAATATAATTGAAGATCTATTTCTCAGCTTGGTTCATGATTGTATGTATATGTTTGCAGAGATAAACAAGATAAAACCTTGTACTGCAGTACAAATCCCACCCTTTTAGTGCTTGATCATGATACTGTCCTTAAGTATATAAGGTGCAAAAGTGTATTATGATTGGAATGGTTGCTTCATCATTGTGACAAAGTCTCAGCTTGCTGTGAAGGTCCCTGAAGTTGACCTTGAATCTATCCCTCAGTCTGAGGCTATTCTTATTGCTCATCATAAAATTCAGTCAAAAACTTTTAGAATGAAGGCATAATAATGAATAGTTTACATGAATAAGTATTGTGGACATCAAGATGTAGGAGTTAAAAATTCATAGTTAAGTCAGATAGCACAATTTTCATTTTTCATTTCCTCCCCCCAATTATTTGAGAACTCAAGCACTGTTGGAAGAGATATATGGGTAGACCTTGCTTAAACACTTTCCTCTTTAGCAACTGTTCAAAAATCACAACAGTGCTGAAGAAGAAACTTTTTTTAATAAGGTTTTTTTTATTTTTTGTTCGCTATATATACACATTCACATAATTATTCTTTTTTTACATTCATAATTCTAATACATTTGTCATTCCATTTATGGAATTGTAATATTCCATTTGGGTTGTTTTATTTACCATCCTTTGCCTATTTTGACACCACTTTCTTCTCCTTTCCTTTTCTCCCTCCCTCCCTTCTCTACTTCCTTCCTTCCTCTTTTCCCTTCCTTCTTCCCTTACCTCTCCCCTCCTCTTCTCTTCCTCTTCCCCTTCCTACCCTCTCTCCTTCTCTACTTCTCCCTTCCATCTCCCTCTCCTCCTCACTATCTTCCTTCCCTCCTCTTTTTCTCCTCTCCTCTCTTCCTTTTTCTCCCTCTCTCTCTTCTCTACTTCTTTCCTCTTCTCCTTTCCCTTCCTTCTTACCTTACCTTGCCCCTACTTCTCTCTACCTCTTCACCTTCTTCCAATCTCTCCTTCTCTGCTTCCCCCTTCCTCTCTTTACCTTCTCTCTTCCTTCCCTCCTTTTCCTCTTTTCCTCTCTTCCTTTCTTTTTCTATTGTTGCAAGTGTCTCTTCCAGCTCTTAATTTCTATTTTCTTGGGGTGGTATTTCCGCAAACCCAAAAATCTTTGTATATCATTTCTTGTTTTTTTTCAAGAATATTTTTATTTTTTGGTCAGACAAAAACAGACAACAAATAATGCATAGAACCTTCTTTGGTTGTAAAGTTTGTGCATCACTTCCATAGTCCTTCCATAGTCACTTTCAAATGTATGTAAGATCACAAATTATCAACTCATTTCAAACAAATCCTCATATCATCAATCCAGTATATTATATAAAAAATTATTATACTTATTAAACATTCATTTGACTATAAATTGCTTTAACATCCTTTTGTATGAAATATCCTAAATGTGAAGTAAAACTATATAATAGCATTCCATTCAATAACATTTCATCTTTCTAACATATTCTAAATAAAAATTGATTATATTTAATAACAAATACTTTTACCTCTCGTAGTCCTCATTTGCAGTTTGTATAAAATTTCATATCCTCAAGCTAGTACCAATATATGTATTATTATCAATATTACTCATTTATATGACTATATATAATACTCTAAATTTAACAAAGTTTGACTTAATTTTTATTATAAACTTTCACTACATCAACCTGTATCTTTCCAGTAGTAGTGTAGTTTTATATCTCATTTGTCATTTGTGGAATTAATATTCTGGTTGTTTTCTTAGTGTGTCTTTTATGGACTTCTTTTTGCAGCTTGTTGCTCATTGTATATCTTATGAGCACTCGAAACCCTCCATCTGTTTCTTTCATCAACTTATCTTTGGTTATCATCAATGTTTCAGTCAAGATTTTTTCCTTACTTCCATCAAATTTTCTCTTTTTTCTTCTTCTGTACTGTCTGAGGTAGCGTTCCAGTCCACCTATCTTCCCTTTCCATAGTCCACTCTTACTATTTCCAACCACGCTCAGTATGCTGTCAGTAGCCACAATTTTCTTATCTATTTGTTCCTTTTTTCCTTCAATTTTTGGAACTCTGTCCTCAACTTTCTTCTTTTGATAAATATTCTCAATTTTTTCATCTTTTTGTTGTTCTTTGTTCTGCGTCATACATTCTCTTCTGAATTTTCTCTATTATAAATATCTTTTGAGTTTTAAACATAATCATTTGCAATATTAATGTTTCTTTTTCATGTTGCGCCATCCTTCCAATTTATAAGCACTGCCATTATAGCATTTGAGGCTTTTATTGTATTCCAAACAAGTTCATTATAATCTTTCAAGTCAAAACTTTGCCTTCACTTCAAAAACTCTGAAACAGCAGCTGTATAAACAAACCGTGCTCTTTCCACTATCACTCTCAATAAACAAACTGAAAGGAGCTCCGATGATCAAAGTGTGGAAAGAAAATACAATGATTCAGCCTCCAGCCTTAAAGTGGCAGTGTTACTTTTTTTCCTCTGCTATTACAGCTCTTTTTAAATAGCAGACTTACAGAGAAAAATTCTTAGTTAAAAAAAAATCCAATCAAACATTGTAGAAAAGCAAGAAATTTTTAATCCACAAATATATATAGAAAAAGTAAAAAATAAAAAGTAGAAAAACTGAGCCTTCCAATTTAAAAAATAGGAAACATTTGGAGAACTTCCATTCATAAAAAGAGAATTTTAAAAAAAGGATAATACACTAAGTTTAACGTAGCTTAATTTTGACACTTGTTTTCTTTTGTCTTCAATTTTAATTTCGTTTTAAGTTTCTTTGGGTAGTCTCTTTTCTAATAATACAATTTCCTCACCAATCTGACACACTATTATCTTCCATTTTCTTTCCATTCCGGAGCTGTCCCAACTTCAGAGCTTCAGGGATGGGTTTCTGTCATCAGGAAAAAGAGCTTGTCCTGGATCAATCAGAGACTTTGCAGTATCCCTAAGATCAGCAGTATAAAGAGCTCCAAGATCGCACATCGTATCGTCGTGACGTCAGCTCTCTCTCCACTCCTGAAGAAGAAACTTTACAACTAGTCCTTCACAGTTATGACCATCACAGTGTTCTGTGGTCATGTGATTACCATCTGTGCATTTCACAGTCGGCTTCTGACAAGTAGAGTCAATGGAAAAGCCAGCAGCAAAATAGGCAAGTCACAGTCACCTGATGTCTTGCTTAACAACTGTGTTGCTTAGCAATGGAATTCTTGGTTCCAATTACTGTTAAACAATGACTACGTATAACAAGTAACAGTGTATGATTCTATCACAACATCTAAAATGAAAAAGGAGAAACTCAAGAAACTTTGCATCGTCAGCTTGTGTATCTTCAGTACTATTCTTGTAATATATTAACAAAAGCAAAGTTCATTCATGGAACAACATCAGTAGTGGGTTGCTGAGAGTATGGCCTGGTATGACTGTATCAGTGGTGGCTGGAAGCAGCGGAGAGCATACTGGTATGGTGACTCATTTGGCCGACCTGCCCGTCCTCAATCTATGGCTGTTTCTATGGGAAACGGCAAAGTGCGCATGTGTGCACAGCATGCGGTGCGTGTGGTGCTTGCATGAGCCCCCAAAACAACTGGTTGCCGCAGGGGTAGTGGATTACGCATGTTTGTGCAGTGCATGTCAGCTGCGTGCATGAACAGACCATGATCAGTGCACCAGGAGCTATGGTAAGAGCAACCCACCACTGAACTATATGCTGTTATCTGAAATAATAATTGGAGACACTCCAATTGATCAGAGCTACCTCTTACATTCCCATCATAATGGAAGGATAGTATTGACAATGGAAAGATGAACCAATTAATTAATAGCTTAATTCCCACTGCAGGAGAACTATTGCAATGAACTACAGTGAATGGTTGCCATTACTATGGCATCTAAAAGGGTGGAAAACCACCATATCATCTTGCTACCATCACCCATTTCAAGGTCAGTCAGAAGGGCAGTATTTCCTCCTTTCTTTTATAGCAAGGAAACAAGATCAAGGTAGCAAAAGTGATAGTTTTCTGCTGTTCCATTGGCAGTGAATGGCCTTTCAATCATCTCCCTTTCTCATCTACCAAAGCTACAGGTGCTCTAATGAAAATAGCACGATTATAGCACAGAATAAGAGAAGCAGTTAGTTACTGTGAGAAGAGCCTTTGAATTGTAAACTACTTCATCTGAAAATATTGGCAAAGACTTAGTATTCAGTCTAAGTCTAATTTATATTTTCACAGATTCTAACTCTCTTTCCCCCAAAGGATGGGTATAATATTGACCTGCCTGCTGGAAAGATTATGAAAGAACTCATATCAAGCATTTTGAATATTCCTAAAGTGCCATATTTTATTTTATTCATTATTAGTCTACTTTTCTCACATGTATATAATTTCACACTATTTCCAAATATTATAAAGAAATACATGGCCCGCTCACTTGATTCCGGAGTAAATATGAAGCTTTTATCTGTAAATATAGTGAAAACATATTGAAAGGGCATGGGGGAAAGGGCAGTGGACATCTGCACAAGGTGAGTTTTGATAGTTTTCACTTCCACCCTCCAAACACTCCTGTCTGTGATCTATTGTGCCTTTTCCAAGCTTGGAAGTGAGGAGTACAGAAAGTCTGACAATATTGATTTAACCACCCTAATTAATGTAAACATGGCAAAGTGGAACATTAAATAATGTATTTAACTGCTTGAAAGACAAGAGGAGTGATGCAGGAGGGTTGAATGAAAGAAGGAGGCTTTTGATGTATGTGTAGATAGGTCTTGCATATGTAAATAAAAATGGCCTCTGTATTATGGCTTATCCAAATATTTTCATTTACGATCACAAGAGAGGAAAGGTTGATAGACTTGGACTCTTCAACTTTCAGCCTTTGCTCTATAGCCCCTAAAGGAAGAGGACATGAGAAAAAATGTGGAAGGTAAAGTGCATGTAATTTACACCTTCTTTGCTAACCTTGCCCTGCCATTATTTCATTTGTAGTTGTTTCTATACCATTGGTCTAAAGCACAAGTTTACATCTGTGTGCCATAATTTTTCTTAGATTCTTGTCCTCAAAACAACAACAACAACAACAACAACAACCACAACCACAACCAGCATCCCAGGTCCTGTAGGGCAAAATCTTAAAGGAATTGAAAGATGTCATTTCTTTCAGTCAGGATAAACTAATTGAATAAATTTCAGTATCAAGACTGTTTTTACTTATATAGGCAGTCCTCAGGATAAGAACATCTGACTTGTGAACCCCAATACTTAAAAATAGATTTCCTATTACTAGAAATGGTTGGTCGTAGTATTCAAGTAAATGTTTCCATGAATATCTAAGAACTGACTATTAAAAATGTGTAGCTTCAGGGGTTCATAAAAATATCTGTGGCTTTAGCAGCTCACGGGCTTAAGGAGGAAGAACACAATTTGTCAACTCATGTCATCAACAATAATTGGAATGAGAAGACTCCTGACAGAATTTGGCACCTACTCTAGGAAAGAATACTTACAGACAAACTATTACAAAATCAAGGAAGTAGTATTTGCTAAAAGGCCAATGAGACATAGATGGACCCCAGATGGTAAGGAGATTGAACAAGTGAAGTAATTTAGGTATTTGAGTAACCAGTTTATTGAAGCACATAATAGCATCAACAAGAACAATGCTTTCCAGTTAGTTTGTCTCAAATTTATCAGAGAAGACATATTGTGGGTACCATCTGGTGGGGACCTATATTTGTTGGATCCCAAGAAGTGGTTCTTTTTTGCCACAGCACTGGCCCTATGGATCATTCCTCCCCCCTAAAAAATTAGATTAGCTCCATCTTGCTATCATTCTGAAAGTCCCTCAAGACCTGGTTATGTCTTTAGGTCTGGGGAATCAGAAATATTCTAAGATAACTTCATTGCAATTTTTATATACTATTTGCTGTTCTATTGATTGTTGTATGCCATTCAGAATAACTTTTTATGACACGGGAAGCCATATAAGTGTGATTAATCAATAAATTGAGCAAGGATGATTTTTAAGCACTTATTTTGCAGACAAAAAATAAGCCCTTTGTACAGTTATGGTACAGACCACAATATTGTTATCTAAAGCTTTCAAGAACTTTTTAAGCCATGTATCATGACAAGGTTCTTGGATACCTTTGCTTCCTTAAATGCCACTTTTTAAAACTGAATTGCCTCCCCCCAAAACCTCCACAATTTGTTTTTTTAAGATCCAATTTCTTAATAAAGTTTTTGTAGATAATGTTTGGCAAAACATTTGCTATAAGTTTCTTCACTCATCCAACCTTATAAAAAAGGCTACAAAAATAATTCACCTGCCAAAAAATTGGATAGCCTATCAAGAGACATGATCTGTGCCTCCATGTTGGTAACATCTTCAATCAGTGTGAAAATACAAACTATGAAGACTTAGTATAGTAGAAAGGGCAAGGGCAAGGGCAAGGGCAAGGGCAAGGTCAAGGGAAGGCTTTTATCAAGTGTTAACTAGTAAAAGGCTGGAGCAATCCACCAAACTGTTTGATTTATGAAATGTTTATGAGGAAGATTTTTTTGGAAGATTTTCCTCTTTCTAGTTAGCACAGAAATAAATGAAATACATTGGCAGAAGAGGGACACAAAAAACTGACCCTTTGCCATGCCCAATTCATTCATTCATTCATCCACCCACCCACCCATCTATTCAATCAATCAATTTCAATAGGCACCCAACTTAACCAAGAACTCAGCGTACAATTCTAAAATTATAAAACAATGAAAAAACATCAAAGCAATAAAAACATCCACAAAATAAATATTACCACTTTCCTGGAATTCCTCATTATCAACTTCATAAATATCAGATTACACTCCATTTGGCTTTGCATCAGCTTCTGGTACTTCACTCTCAGACTGCTGTGCCCAAGACTGTAATGTCTTACTACATCATTTTACTTGGAAAAATACATTATCTACATTATCTTCAAATTAAATTGCCCAATCTAACCTACTTGAAAGATGAACTGAATAATGTACTCAAGGGCAGAGATGGAGAGACTGAACATTGGATGGAGGAAGATTCATACTGAATTTGATAAAGTACAAAGCCAATTATATTATAGCAACCATGAGAAAATAATGGTTGTTTTATGCTTACATTGAACCTAATGAGTTCTCAGGTTGTCCTATACCACTGCTGCAGCTTCTCAGATTGCAATTACAAAACTATTTTTTTAAGTTTTTTATGTTTTTAATTAGTTTTTTGGTAGAAAAAAAATCTTTTGCACTTGGGCTTGTCTATTTGTGATTGCCAATGAAGAGTTAATTACCAAAAGTCTAGAATTTCTCCTTGAATACTTAGAATCAATTTCAATTTCTGTCCTAGAAGATGTAGACAAGCTGCTTGGAGTGAAACATTCGACTACTTAGCATCTAATTTAGCTTGTAATTTTTATTTAGAGGTTATCAGTAATGCTTTAGTTAATATTACAAATGCTTCTCTGAGAAGAGGTGCCTTCTTGTTAAAGGAGGCAAAATATTAGACCACTTTTAAAAAGTTGTAATCTTCCATGTTTGAGTAATTTGTAGAAGAATTTAGTGGCTTCTTAGTTGCAGATAGTCTTGGAAGGAACATTATTCAATTCCATTTCAATTTGAATTCAGAGTGTGTTACATAACTGAAATATCCTTTGCTGGCTTGATGCATAATATTTAAATGAAAACTAGGGTTTTGATTCCATTGGTTCCTCTTGACTTCTTCATGATTTTTGATTCCATCCACCATATCCCTCAGAGTTCATTGAGCAATTTAGAAATAGGCACTGATAGTGTCATTTGGAGACTGAAACTATTATATGACATCTTTTAAAGTTTTCCAATATCTATATGAAACTTAGATTTATAGCTGAAAGATTTTAATATGTTGAAGGCATTTACTTTATCTCTTTGAAACATCTTCAGACAATGGTATGGCTTCACTGATACCCTGCAATCAGTAATGGGTTGGGTGAATCATAAAAAATGGAAACTGACAAAATAGTTAGATACTCATTGTGAGAGGTCATAATTCCAAGTACTTAGAATCCTTCCTAATCTGGATGGTATTAAGTTTCCCAGAAACAGAAGATTCATAGTTTGGATGTATTTTGGAATCTAGATCTCTGTTTAATTTCCTATATAGAGATAATGGTCAGCAAGCTAAATTAGATGCTAAGTAGTCGAATGTTTCACTCCAAGCAGCTTGTCTACATCTTTCTCAGCTTCAATTGATACGTTATGTCCCTTTCTGAAAGTACATTCCCTTATACACAAGGCATACAGGTTTCATTATTGCAATGTCTTTTTTCAGGCTCCATGTTTAATCTAAAAACTGATATAAAATTCAGCAGCCAGATTAGGAAGAATAAGTAAAGTGTTGGGTAATTTATGTTGTAATTTGTTATTGTTGATTTTTCTGTAGCATCTAATAGAAACAGTGTACTGAAATGTGATCTGAAATCAATGAAGAGTCAATACTTACATGAAATGGTTGGAAATCTCTTCAGGTCACAATTGCCATTATGCAGTTTTAAAAAAATGATGCAAGCACATAAACAAATAAATGAAAGTTCTTAATGGTTTTAAAAACAGAGATAAAAATTTCATGACTATCAATCCCATGAGATCTTAATATCCTCACTGAAGCAAATATTTCTCATGCTTGAAAGCTGAATATTTTGGACATAAAATAAATGACAAGGGGATGAATATAAATAAGGATCTGGCTATTTTTAGGAATTAATGCTCTTTCTCCCCTAAAACTGTAGTTAAACCAATAAGATGGGAAATAGTGCAGTATCTTAAAAAAATTATGCCACTATTGGCAGAGGACTACACCCTTTTACAAATGCTCAAAGCAGATACAATTTGACATTGGAAATCTAAACAAAAACAAATGTACCGATTGCTCCAAGGCTGATATTCTGTGATGTCAATTGGCATATTACTGAATGTTGCCAGCAGCTATAGAATTAGATGGATCATTTCTTCCAATTCATGAAAAACAGCTGAAGTCAACAACCTATTGTTCCAGAACACTCATAGAACTGAACGTTCAGCACAAAGTGAGAAAGCCTATAGACATGTGAACAATTCTCAGAGTCCCTTTATAGAATGGAACCATTCCAGTTGTACACAGACTGTAAGTCATTGGTCCTACTGATAAATTCAAAGATTTGGGGAAGGTGCAAATAAAAAAGAGAGAGATGTTTCTCCAGAACTCTAATGATAAATATTGCCATACGGAATTAATGCTTGCTTTGCTAGAGTTACAGTTAGGATCACAAATACAAATTAGAAAACAAATTACCAGAAACAGAGACAGTATGTTTAAGCCTATACTGTTGAACAATGGAATAATCAAGATGAATTATAATACTAAAAAACCTTGTAACTAATTCCAAAATCCTTCTTAATCAGAGTAATTTCAAGAAATGGTAAAATCAGCTTGCCAACAAATTCTGGGGCTAAGTTAATGGCACCAAAAGTCCAGCTATTCTTAACAGATTCTATTAACCATATGTCCCAGTTTTCAAGCAGGAAAAGACTGACACAAATAGAAACAGCAATCATTTAATTAGAAAAATAATCTCTAGATGAATTAGAGATGATAGTCTACCTAGCATGCTGAAATCATAAAATTTAACATTTTAATATTTAATTTGGATTAGTAGATTACATTTAAATAATTTTCATGCACAAGACTTTAGGTGTCCACAGAAATCTTGTTG
Organism: Thamnophis elegans; assembly: GCF_009769535.1. Classification (NCBI taxonomy): domain Eukaryota; kingdom Metazoa; phylum Chordata; class Lepidosauria; order Squamata; family Natricidae; genus Thamnophis; species Thamnophis elegans. The sequence continues at coordinate 102,045,596 of NC_045558.1, forward strand.
ACAAGACTTAAAAAGGGGACTTTTGAGCAGAGATTCTGAAGAATAAGATTATTTTCTGAATCTCTGCCTCAAAACTAGGAACATCTGTTTCCATGCTATTCCTGTGTTTTTAGTTCTAGATTTTAACCATGCTTATATGTTTTCTGCAGAAAAGTATTCCTCGTCTCCCAGAAGCATTTCATAATACAGCCAAAAGCTTGGTAGTATAAAGATACTATCTGGTAATTTCATCTGAAGCAGAAAAGTTACTATTTTTGAAAGATTGGTTATACCTCATACTTTTTTATTCATTTACACTAATGAATATAATATAATATAATTTATAATTTATAATATAATTTATACTAATTAATAGAGAAGGTTCATAACTTAGCAAATCAAGTATAATAAGGCTATAAGCATATTGAATTCTTGCTAGATCTACCGGTAAATGTTAATTATTTTGTATCTATACCTAGTAGTCATTAAGAACATATTGAGTATATAATGTATTGAATAATACTCTCAATCTTACATGGGAAAAGACGCAAATACGCCAAAACCCGCATACCTGTACCCATGAAAATCTACGAAAACATATATATAGCCAAAAACACCAGCCTGAGGATGGCGAGAGAGACCTCACCGAAACATTGCCAAGACAATCTCAATCTTATACGGGAAAAGACCCGAATACAACAAGGCCAGCATACCTACACCCGTGAAAATCTATGAAAACAAACATACATACATACATACATACATACATACATACATACATACATACATACATATATATATTTGCACAGGCACAAGGCCGAAAGACACGAATACAACAAAACCTATATATATAATAAGATAGGATAGTTCTCCTTTGCCTACTTTCTTTTTTTTTTGAAGGATTGAATTTTAGTGGCTTGCATATTTTAATTGTCTGGTTTAATTATCATTGTATGTTTATTTTTATTATTCCCAACATTTACAAGTATAGAATTAATGTCAAAGTGGTTTCTTTTCTCCAAATATTATTTTGTAACTGATACTCCTATTGAAATCCACATGGTTTAAAAAATATTCTCAAGAAATGCTTTTCTAGAAAAGGGGATTCCACAAACACTTATAAAAATCTACTTGAATTCAATTAGAGCCAGTGGGGGCATGGAGACAGAGAATCATCATAAATATGGCATGCCTTCCCAAACTGACACCAGGGCTGCACTTCAAGTCTTTAAAAACACATCTGTAGGAAATCAAGTAGTTCCATGGGCTCCTTTGGCATATTTATGGTCACCGGGAAGAGCTTATGGGCAGAAATCTGACTGAGTTATAAGGAGACAAGCAAAAGGTCAGTACATGGATGGACAAGGGTGAAATTTCTTTTCTTCTTTGTTACAGCCTAAGATAATAATCTTGTGCGTGGCCTATACCAATTTTATTGCAGGTGGGGCTTTATGTAATTGAATGCTCCACAATGAAAAATGGTTCCTACTCATAAATAGTTCATACATCAGGGAAAAGGCTATATTAGGAAATCTTACTTTTCATGTTTGAATGCTAATTTTCTGCATCTATTCCCTTATCTCCATTGCATTAAACTGGTACAGGCCAGAACAAGTTCTTCTCACCAGTGAGAATTGAATATGCATTTATTTTAATCAGCTCATGGGATATTTTGAAATTGCATGTTACCTACAGGATTGTTTCCAGTCTGCTCAAAATATCTTCCTTTCTTCATTTTTATTTTGAGGTGAATATGATCTCAGTCTTTAAGAGACAATTTTACACCAAAAGAAATGTAATTCCAACATATTGCCACAGGGATGCACTGTAAGATTTCTCTCTCTCTCTCTCTCTCTCTCTCTCTCTCTCTCTCTCTCTCTCTCTCTCTCTCTCTCTCTCTCTCTCTCTGTGTGTGTGTGTGTGAATAATATTAGAACCTCAGTTCTCTTGCATCAACCCTTGGGAGATTTCAAAATATATAAGGCAATATTATTTATTAGCTCATCTCCTGTTGGTGTAAGAAAATGAAATCCTCAAGTTAGTCAGAAATTTTCCATGGGCGAGGACAACAACACATGACAACTTAAGGAAATTGCTAACATTAACAGTATTGAGGTTCAAGCCTATATAAATATTATAATCTTTCATTTGGAATTTGTACCCCCACAAATAAATGGGAAATAATTGAATTTAATTCTTTATTGAATTGCCACTAGACACACAGGAAATTTGTCTTGAGTACAGTAGCTCTCAGCATACACACAAAGCAACAAAATCATCATCATCCCACTAAGAGGGAGGAATAAAGAACATAATAAGAAGGATAAATAATAATAATACTACAGCCATACTATATGTGTAAATACACATAGACATTAGATAGCATTGTGAAAATTAAGCATTCAGCAGAGTGATGAGACAAAGGAAAAACTGTCCCTGTTTCTAGTTGTTATCAAGAAAATAAGCATCCTATAGAATATGCCTTATTCTATGTCTCTTGATGTACAACTGTCCTCTTTATTCTAATTCAGGATTTTAAATATGTCTGTAGCCAAAATAAAATAATTCAAAATGTAAAACTGTGAAATACAGCTATAAGAATAAAATCTAGTATAGAAATTCTGTTCTAAAGTATTATAACAGAGAGAAATTACTACAATAGCATAACTAGAGAACTAATATTTTGCTAATTAATGCTACTGCTGTTGCTATGCTTTCACAGCATATTTTCATGCCTGGTTATGCTTCTTTACTATAAGGCAGTGGTGGGCTGCTACGGGTTTGCCCGTGTTCGGGAGAACCTGTAACTAACATTATGGCTGGTTCAGAGAATCTCCAAATTCTGCCCCTGGATGACTGATTGAAATCTTGAACAAAGGCACTAGCATTTTTGTCTTTTTAAATATACTCAATAAACTGAATTCAGCTTTATTTCCTATATTTATCTAACCAAATCCTAGGAATAGAGGAAGAAGATAAGTGTAAAGACTCTGATTAAAGGCAAAACATTATCAGCAAAAGGCAATAAAAATATTGATCTTATTTTCTGAGTCCTACTTCAAAACATGTAAATAAATGACAAGGCTGCATAAATAAAAGTAGATTCTGAAACAGTTCTTTCTATTACCTGTTCAACTCCTAATAACATAATAAATCTAGAATAGTGTAATAAATCAGTAGTCATTATAAGATATAAGACATTCAGATATATAGCTATCACAATGAAAAACTGCCAGAGTTCACAAATCAGCATTTTATTTAAGATTTTAGATTTGTCAGATGATATCTAGGAGGAATAGCTGTTTCAATTAAATAATAACTTTTTAAATAGTGAAGTATAAAAGTTACAACACCAAAGAAAAAGACAGATTACATATGAAGAAAGAAAAGTTATATTATCATGATTAAAATAAATTAAATGTGAACAACAGCCCCCCCAAAAAACTAGCAGAAAAAGCCCATGTAATACAAAATTTAATTAAGTCCTTAAACTTATTATTAAATCTACAGAAACTTATGTCATTTTCTTGTTTTACGCTAAGCCTTCAAATATGTGTCCAGAGTCAAATCTTCATACTGTAGCTGCTTGAAAAAGTAACACACTATTCCAAGTTTTCCATAAGATTTCCATAGTACACACACCTAAATACGCACACACTTCTGCACAACTGAATAGATCACATCCTGATAATAGATCATAAAAGATGGTACAGTATTAAGTAAATTTTTCATGCTATTCTGCATATATAGTTCAGACAAGCCTTCTCCCTCTCTCCCTCCCTCCCCTTCCCCTCTCGTATCTGCTGCACTGGGTACACAATAATCCATTAAGGGTGGGTAATTACAAAAGCAATCTAATTAAGACATCTGGAATCTCCATGCACCTTAAATTTGTGCACTAACATGAACTTCCTAGTCACTAAACCAAGTCTATCTAATCAAAACAGAGCTCAAAGCATCTGTTTGCATAGTTCTAAAGACTTGGTTCAAATTATCATGTGAATATCTCAAGTGTTCAGTTTGTGCATTTTGCTACTTGATGGAATTTATTCACTAGTTTTTGAAAAAGGAGAAAAGTAAAAAGGTTGACAGAGAAGAAAGTAGCTCAACAGCTAGATAATACTCTATGTACAGAAGATCCTACAATCAAACTTAAGCATTTCTATTTTAAAACATCTCAAGAAACAATGCTGCAAAACTTTCCTGTCTGAGAACTCAGGATTTTGGCCAGAAGGATCATGATCTTACAAAGGTAAACAATGCCATGTTTTTAAACTATTCCAAATTGGGAGCTTATTAGCTTACTCTTCCCAAAGTTGAAAAATGGGAAGGAAAAATACCCTAGTGCATGCCTACAAGCAGGAAAATGTTACACAAATCCAGTACAGAAGTAAAGAAATAGTCTCGGATGGCATGAGAAGAGATGACTATCTATCTATCTATCTATCTATCTATCTATCTATCTATCTATCTATCTATCTATCTATCATCTATTATCAGTCTGGATTCAGGCCTGGCTACAGCACGGAAACTGCTTTGGTCGCACTGACCGATGATCTCTGGAGAGCCAGGGACGGGGGTCATGCCTCCGTCGTAGTGCTCCTTGACCTCTCAGCGGCCTTCGATACCATCGACCATGGTATCCTTCTGCGACGACTGCGGGAGGTGGGGGTGGGAGGCACCGTCCTTCAGTGGTTCGTCTCTTACCTCTCGGACAGGTCGCAGTCGGTGTTGGTTGGAGGGCAGAGATTGACCCCTAGGCCCCTGAACTATGGGGTGCCGCAGGGTTCGGTCCTGTCCCCCCTCCTGTTTAACATCTACATGAAGCCGCTGGGTGAGATCATTCGCCGGCACGGGATAAAATATCACCAGTATGTGGACGATACACAGTTGTATATGTCCGCCCCGTGCCAACTCAGTGAAGCGGTTGACGTGATGTGTCAGTGCCTGGAGGCTGTTAGTGTCTGGATGGGGGTTAACAAGCTTGCACTCAATCTGGACAAGACCGAGTGGCTGTTGTGTTTCCCTCCCACCAATTGGCCAAGTATTCCATCTCTCAGGCTGGGGGGTCAAATTGTACGCCCCTCAGACAGGGTTCGCAATTTGGGAGTCCTCCTGGACCCACAGCTGACTTTTGAACACCATTTGTCGGCTGTGACCAGGGGGTCATTTGCCCAGGTTCGCCTGGTCCACCAATTGCGTCCCTACCTGAACTGGGAGGCCCTCGCAACAGTCACTTGTGACCTTGTGACCTCAAGACTGGACTACTGCAACGTGCTCTACATGGGGCAGCCCTTGAAGAGCATTCGGAGACTTCAGCTTGTCCAGAATGCAGCCACGCGAACGATTGTGGGTGCACCTCGGTACACCCATGTTACACCTATCCTCCGCGAGCTGCACTGGCTGCCTATTGGTCTTCGGATACGCTTCAAGGTGCTAGTTGTCACTTATAAAGCCCTTCATGGTATTGGACCTGGGTACTTGAGAGACCGCCTGCTGCCAATTACCTCCAACAGAACGATTAGATCCCACAGACTAGGCCTCCTCCGAATTCCATCCACCAGCCAATGCCGATTGGCTACCACCCGGAGGAGGGCCTTCTCTGTGGCTGCTCCGGCCCTCTCGAACGAGCTCTCCGTGGAGATTCGGACCCTCACCACCCTTCAGGCTTTCCGCAAAGCCCTTAAAACCTGGCTGTTCCCGTCCCCGCTCGAATTGTGTGGCTGTTGATTGTTTTTAAATTGTTGTTGTTGTTTGTCTGTTGTCTTTCTTCCTGTTTGTATCCCCCCCCTTACTTGGTTTGTGAGCCGCACTGAGACCCTCTGGGAATAGGGCGACATAGAAATATAATCAAATCAAATAAAATCAAAGCATCTATCTACCTATCTACCTACTTACCTACCTACCTATCTTATCTATCTATGAAACATGAACAGGTTGGGTACATTCAAGCTACCACCATCCTCAATCTCTCAAAAGATAATCTGCATCCATCCACTTCTTTAGTTCTAACTCTGCAATATTAATTTTGTAATATAACTCATTGCCCCATGTTGAACTGTCACAGATCCTATAAAAACATCAGAAATTATGCATAAAAATATATTTCTTGCAATACTCCCTCCAAAATCCTTTATTTCAGGCTGCCCACTTGTGCTCCAAACAACTGCTCCTCACAAGGAGATCATAGACAGTAGTTATACCATTAAGGAACTGGATTCATCTAACCTTATTTTCTGAACATTTCTGGACTTACAATTATTTTAAAAGTAATAAATTTGAAAAACTACCTAAAGAATAGAACTTAACCCAAAATATAGAAAATGTAAAAATTGTAAAGAATATAAAATAAATGGCAACTAAGCAAAATAAGAATTTAATTTAAGAAAGTGTTAAATGTATTAAGGGGCTAGAAAAATTGGAAATATTAGAATTTTTCTAAGATATTTGAATTAACTAAATAAACAAAACAATATCTTTGTGGAAACAGAAATTGTTTGGTGTATTAGAATAATTCATTGAAATTTGAAAATAAAGAAATATGAGTCTTTGTGATTATAGAAATGGAATACTAAAAGAGATGAAAGTTCCAGGTAGGGGAAAAAGGGGGGGGGGGAATTCCTTTGTAGATTGAGAAACATTGGGAACTAAAGAAATTGTGGTTTAAAAGATAGAGAGGACTTTCATAATGGAAATACAGTAGAAATGATAAGCCATGATAATGAAAACTGACTCTGTAAAAGACATATCATTGGATTTTGAAAACAGTGTTTCTAAAGCCTTGAAGATAGTTTGAGATGAGGGAAAGTAAGTTTGAATGGAGATGCAATGCTCAAGAATAACCTGATATAATTACAGATCAAAACTGTCAGAAGCAAAGAATACAAAGTTGACTCTTTTAGTCAGAATCAAAATAAGAAATAGTTTAATAAAATGCTGGAAACTCTTTAGGACTTTTTGCTGACAGACAGAAATGATAATGATTTTTAAATTCGTGAATGAATCATGGGATGTTACGGAAAGAAGTGAATTATGAGTATAATCTTACAGAATGTAGGAAAATATGAAATCTTCCTATATTTATTATAAGGAAGAGCAAGAATCATTTCTTTAAATATCCCTTTTCTTCCTTTTTCTTTTTGTACTGTGCATTTCTTTTATTTCTCTTCTTTGCTTGCTGATTTCAGTTTTATTAACTTTTATATTGTTAAGCCCTTCAATAAAAGTATTTTAAAAAAGAAGGAAAAACCAAACCACTCTAGATTTATAGGCATGCAGATCATAACATAGATCATACATACATACATGCATACTATATATTTGGATTTCAGAAACCCTAATCACCCATGAAATGACTTAGGAAGACTTGAATCATTCACTGAAAAATATTAAGGATACAACAAGGAAATGCAGGCCCAACAGAAATAAAGTAATGGCTGTTGCTAAAAAGCAAGCACCCAACAAGCTAAGAATCGGCTTAGAGGGCAATAAACTCTTACCTACAGCTACAGGGATATAGGCAACAATTGGTTGCCTGCAGAAATAGGCAGTAAACAGTTAGCTTGGATGATACTCTATGAAAGCAAAATGCATCCTTTCTTTTATAAATAGCTGTTGTGACCCAGCAGGAGCCGTTGGAGCGGCCACCAGACCCCGACAGCGAGGGGCCCTATGAGTCGGCTTTGGAGGATGTGGAGGACCCTGGACAGGGTTCCGACTCTGAACAGGGCGCAGAGAGTCTGGTTGGCCACCAGGAGGCCCCTGAGCCTTGGACCAGTGGGGAGGAGACAAGGGAGTGTGATCCGGACGTCAGCAGTGGGGAAGAGACAAGGGAATTGTTCCTAGATGCCCGGCACCAGAGAGCTAATAGGCGTAAGGAACAATTACACAATTACAGGAGGTAATTGGACTCAGCTGGTGGTCATTAGGCTCCTCTCCAGACTATAAAAGGGCTGCTTGTGCACACGCCCCTTTTGCAGAAGTCAACGCAGGAACTAATGTCGGAGAACATTATTGAGAGCTTGGCAGGCTGGGTTGCTGCCACGGCTTATCTGTGTTGGATTGCTGCCCAAGCTTGTCTGTGCCGGTTTGGTGCCAAGGACCTGTCTGTTAATTAAATGCTGTAACTTATCTTTGGCTCGGAGTGTGTTGGTGTGGGACGAGGGGGGTCAGAACAAATAGCGATGTATAAGTATTATTGCAATGACATCTGATGTCATTGTATGCAGGTCCGTAACATAGTCAGTTATCCCAATCCCTTGTTTTCCTGCTTTAAGAACATTTAAGGCAAATAACTATTTTAGTGTGCTTAGTGTTCAATTTACCTGCTTATGCATAGAAGGGAAGGAGTGTTAGATACATTTGGATCCTAGATGGTATCATTCACAGTGCTACCTCCTTATTGTGTACCTGGCTGCTCTTCTCATGCTGTCTCAATGCCTTTGCAATCTGTACATTAAAATGAAATACAGGCTAATGCCACCTAAATATTCTCATGATTCTCATAGAGTTCTCTTTAGCAAGAGTTATTGACATGGATGGGATGGGCTCAAAAGACTTCCAGCAATTGAACCATTCTCAATTTAGAACCAATGTATCTCCATGTTCCCTCTTTCTAATAGCCTTTTGATGAACTGACAAAGAAGATGATTTCTTTTCTGATAAGGGTTACGTGGACTGTGCTGCTTTCAAAAGAGTGACCTTTGCCTTTTAAATGAAAATGAACTGCTGAATTTAGTCCAGATGAGTTTGTTCTCCTATGTTGTGCCGTCCGTTTATGAAGTGATTGTTCTGTTTCCCCAATGTACAGATCTGCACATGCCTTACTATATTGTACTGCATATACCACATTGCTCAGTTTGTGTCTGGGTATTTTATCCTTGGGGTGGACAAGTTTCTGCCTTAGTGTATTCTTGGGTTTGAAGTGTGCACATATGTTATGTTGGCTGAAGATCCTCCTGAGCTTTCCCCATATTTCTGCAATGTATGAGATGTCGATGTTGCTTCATTTATTGTTCTCTTTGTTGTCTGTTATGTAGGAGCTCCTATGGGGTCTTTTTTGAGATTTGATGCAAGTCCACTTGGAATAGCCACATGTTCTGAGGGCTTCCCTTGATGTGTTTTAGTATTTTTTTTAAAAAAGAACTTTTAAAGAACCTCTGGGCACTTAACAGTTTGTTATTTGAAGGGCAGCTGCTTCTCACTTCATATGCCTTACTACATTGCTGTTGGGCTTCCAAACTCTCTTCTTTCAAAGACAATGTTTTCCTTTTTCACTTCTTAATTTCATTCTCTTGGCATTTCTCTAATTTTAAGAATACATTTCATTTGTCTCATTTTTTATCTATTACTGCCTACTGTCCTTTATATTTTATTGTATTTTAATATTAAGCTGTGATTGGTTTGAAGATTTAACTCCAGGAGCAGGATAAAAAAAACTTTGTAATAAATAAATTTGGACAGAAACTCTGCTTTGCTGTTGCTGCTGTTGGTTTTATGAATTTCATTCTTTTTGATTTAAAAACAAGCTAATACCAAAACCCCTAGACAGCAGAAAATAGATACAGAACATTAAAGTCAGCTCAATATTTTTGGAAGAAAATATTTCAGTTCCAACATGAACTTTTTGTCCTTTCAAAGGAGGAATAAAGCAGCAAATGCCAGTCAAGCTCTTTAACCAGCATAAGTACCTCTTGGCACACTGGAAAAGATGGTACTATTGCTGACGCCACACAAAGAATTTGTAACTTGCATGTCAAGATGACATTTATAGGGCTCTCAAATGGGAAACTGTACATTTTATTACACTCCCTGTCAAAAAAAAATCAGTTCCACCAGAGGTTAGAACGACAAGGGAAACCAACCAATCAATATTGGAGCTTCTAATATCTAGGCTGAACAAAAAATCATTAACCTGTTACTTTTATGATTTTGTTCTGTTTGAAATAAGGTATTTTAAAGTTTTTTTCCATTTCCCAGATGAATTTCAAAGGGGAAGCTTTCTTTTCCACCTCTTTTTTTAAAGTGCCCATTGAATTGTAAACAGCTGTTTAGAGTAAGGAAGAAGATTTGTACTTTTTGGGAAAAGTTGGGAAGGTTCAAAGTAGTTTAACCAAAATTTCCCCCTTGGAATAGAAATGGTAATATTTTTTTCTTCATCACTGATTTTTTTGCAAAGTAATTAAGGACTATAATTTCTTCTGTACAGGCTATTGAAATGACAACTAATATTATTTACCACTACCAGTAAGCAGCAGGATCTGTTGCTGTTTTGGACGAAGGCACTTTTTCTCCCATGTTTATTCAATGCAAAATTTGTTGTAGTACCTTCCTAAATATGGCTTCCTATTCCCTTTATTATTTAAACAATTCTTCCCTTGAATAGTTTAAAAACAATCATGTAATATAATTGTAGGATTACGTCATCTGTTGCAGTTTTAATATATGAAAAGTAACTGAAACTTACCTTAATGTAATTTTCATAGAAATTGAATGATTATGCTCATATACATGTTAAACATTTGTGACTTTAATAACTATATAACATTATGTTCTGGTTCACAATCTGTATACAATGTATGTGGAATTATCTTCTTTTATTTTTCCCTCTACTAGAAAATATTTTACTGCAAATTATGATTTTTATATTGTATTTTTCATTTTGTCCTGTTGATTTGCAAAAGGAACAATATTGTTCTGCAGACTTATATGACTACAGTAAATAAATGGATAAATATTGTATTTTTGTATCACACTGGACAAATATCTCCAAAATAGCTCATATCAGTAAAAAGAGAGAAAGAGAGACAAGGGCAGCCACTAACTAAAAACAAGATTCATAAACTAAAAGGACAAGAAAGGAAGGGGAGTGGTAAAAGACAGAGGAAAGCCATCACTTCTTCAAGGCTAAAACAAAATGGTGAACAGTAAGTGGACATTTTTATCCAATTTGAGCCAGTCTGATTTTTCCTTGTTGATGATCTTGCTTAAATAGCAATTGATGGCTCTTGTTCTTTTGCCAATGGATGAGGACAGAATGAACTGATGTACCCCAGGGATTGCTCCATGTTTCCTTCATTTGTTACGGATCTCAAAATGGCTTTTAGCCAGTCATTTCATTGTCATAATGTTCTACTGTTGTTCAATATGACTTTTGATCTATAAAAAGCTGCATGGACAATGTAAATGTTATCTACTGTAATTAAATTAATATAAGTTGATCTCTATGAATAGATAAACTATCAGATGTGCAAATGCCTTCCTGACCTTTAAATTGCTATCTAGAAAAATATTCCACTAGGTACTCACCAAATTGACCAATCTAAAGTCATAAGAGAAAAAAGTTTCCAAGACTAAAGTATCTTCCTATTAAGGTAAATTAATAGGTCATTAAAAACATCTGGAAATTCATCATAGTTTCTTTTGCATCCTTGGTAGTCTAGCTTTTTATTACTTTTAATTAATATACATAAATTTATTTTAAAGAGGGGCTGTCTCTGAAGACTCTATTCACTCAAGTAAAACATTTGAAACCTTGATTTTCCATATTCCTGTTGTGACCAAATTGGCATATTCCTGTTTCTTCCAAAATTTTGCTGTCCAAACAATTTTATGACCAAATGTTCTGCTACTGATCCAAATATTTTCTTGGGAAATAGCTATGCTATTTCGCCCTGTGAAACACTCAGATCATAGCTTTCTCCCTTTGGAACCATAGCCATTTTTCCAGGATCAGAAGTCAAAATCACCATCAGTCTGGAACTCGAACAGTGTAAGCTAGGGATCCTCAAATTAAGGCCTGGGGGCCACATATGGCCCACCGAAGCCATTAATCTAGCCCATATGGCACCATGAGGCTATCCCATCCACATCGCCCTACCTACCCACTGGCCCCCATCCATCTTCTGGAGGCCGAGGAGGGACATGTAAAGGCCTCAGGAGGCCCAAAACAAGTCTGTTTTTGGGCAACAGAATGATTCTGGAGTCCAAAGAGACCAAATGATGATTTCTATCCCCAGGAGCATAACAAATTAAAGTTTAATTTGTGTGTATTGTTTAATAGACTACTATATTGGCCACATGCACTCAATCACATGATCACCTGGCCACGCCCACCTATGACCACTAAGCCACAACCCATCTAGTTGGTCTGGTCCCTCAACAGTCTGAGGGACCGTGAATTGGCCCCCTGTTTAAAAAGTTTGAGGACCTCTGGCATAAGCCAATGATGAATTTTTTTCAATACTGAAACATACAATTCAATCAGTGGATGACCACCATTCACATTATTAATTAATGTTGAATGTATTTGCCTGACTCCTCAACCCAAAAATTATAATTGTCACCGGGGGGTGGGGGTGGACTCCAGCAAGACACTGTCCTGTTGCATACAAGATCAGTGAAATATTCACTCAATGTAATGCCACATCAGCCAAACTCCAGGTGGAAGGAGGAGAGACTGGCTTGACCTGATTAGGAGGTGGAGTAGGAGATGGAGCAAAACAAGACCTCACCAATGAAAAACAACAAAGCCCACATAGCACTGCAAAGCTTCAGAATTGCAAATAAAGTGATTGCCTTTTGTACAATTCCATCTATGACAGGTCTCTAAGTAGGCAGGGCTAGACTTCTTGAAATCCTCTCCCTACTAAACTTCCTTTAGATTCCATTTTTTCTGGTTAAATGGACTGAATCAGACTAATTCAAACAAGCAGGGACCTTAACTCTTTAGTATCACGCAAGTCTGATACACCTCTTGCTCCATGGATAAATTACCCAAATCTTTACTCCATATATTTAGAAAGTAGTTCCTAATTTTGCCTTTTTTCTCATTAGTCTTTTTTCATTAGTACAGGGATGATCTGTACTGCCAAATTGCTCCAGGACAAATAGGGGCCACTGGTCAATTCTTAAGGGCAGGAATGAACTTTCCTTTCCAGTCAGAGCCATTTTAAACACATCTAATAGAGATGAAAAACTGTTTTTTTTTTCCTTTTTCTTTCAGGCTCACTTAAATAACAGTAAAATGAGGACCTTTTTTTCTTGTTTGTTTTCATGGAACAGCAGATCAGTGGAACAATGGATCTATCTTTTATTGACAAGTAGTCTGCTATTTTCCCTTAAGTTCTAGCATGAAGAAAAACAGCAAAAGTATGATGTTTTCCTTCATTGTTTTAATTGTCCAGAATGGGTAAAGAAGTAAGTGAATCTACCAACCAGGATCATGGCAAATATAGCCTAGACAGATTATCAAGGCATCACTGTGCCCAAAGCTGAGGAAAGGGTGAAATTCAGAAAAACATTTCTGAAGCCAGCTTCATGTCTTGCAATTTTTATACAGGAAGTTTGCAGCTTAAGACTGCAGTATAGAAAACTATCATCTTTCTCTTTTTGCATTTCAGAATATTACACTTCCTCCCAAATCTTGCTGTTCCTTATTGGTACTTAATGTCAAAAGTTCTTTCTCTTTCCTCTTTTCCCCATGTTCATTTCTCCTTCTCCATCAAAAACACCCAATATAAAAGTCAATATCTTCTCCCTCTCACCCAACTATTACATCTCAGGGACACAGCAACTACTATACAGAAGTAGCCAGCAATAAGCTTTTCTGAAAATAATACCACGTACTTGCGGTGAAAAAAATGTGACAAACCAAATGTTTGCCTAATGCTTTCCAATCCACCCTACTTTCAGACAAAGCCCCTGAAATGCTATCTAAACTACAGAATAGAAGCCTCATAGCTCTAATAAGGGAACTGCATACAACATACTAACAAGGTGACAAACCACTAACAGGGTGAGAAACCACTCATTCCATAATCAGAGACATTCAACTGATTACTTCAACACATTCTACAAAATCTATAGTTTTGCTAACAGTAGAGATGACCTTATGTTTGTGGACAAGGATCTGCCTAGCTTTCCCAAAAGTTGCCAACAAATCAAATCCCCTAGAGTAGCCCTGAACTCTATACAAATCTTTGTTCAGGGTTCTTCTTTCTTGAAAGAAGTTGAAAGTATTCAATAATCATTGAATAAGCAGTTGGCTATTTGTCCCTCAGTGTTCTGCTTTGTTTTGTTTTTAATGTTCCATGCCATTACATTATTAGTTTGTGACTAATGCTTTGCAGTGGGAAAATGAAATGGGGACAATTGGGAAGCTTAAAAAGATATTCAAACTTTATTTCTTCCAAAGGAGAATGGAAGCGAGGTAAGCAACACTGAGTTCATTTTTCATTTTATTAAATGAGTCAGAAAGAGAGGAAGAGACAAAGTCCTTCAGTAGAAGATGGGAAATTGTCCAGAAAGGCTGATTTGTGCCCTCATGTCTGAAAGAAAAGGCAGCTGCTGTTGTTATTCCTTCTCCTTAGAGCAGCTATTTTTCCTACTTGTGGAACTTCTGTTGTGCACTGTTCTGCAGCTTTGTCACAGACTATGTAATAGAAAAAAATGCTCCATTTGTGACAATACTGCAGTTTTGTCAAGTGCTACTTAAACTGTTAAATAAATTAAAGCTGAGGATGTGTCTTCATCAGTGAAAACAGAGAGATCCTCTTACTTTCTCCCACATGGCCATTTGCTTCTCCCAAATGTTGAAAGATGAAAGTGAGAAAACAAGCTTGTCAAACTTGTTTTTATGGCTGAAGCCATTCCCAGGCTCCATCCACTAAAGTTGCACAGCTTCTCCTCACAGAAATAACTACAAGAATAACTTAATAATGAATACCTAAATAAGTGCCAGAAACGACTGGAATAAAAGTCAGTCAGAAATTGCAGAAGGGTAATGGTTGATGATTACATCAAATTCATCATTAGTAAGATATTATATTACTAGGAAAAAGTCTTACCAGATCATAACTTTGGGAATAAAGAATCTGTTTGGCTCAATTAAAAGGGCTTCAGTGTTGAAATACTATATGCATCTAATGGTGTTGGAGAAAGACTTATCTATTTGCTATTCCATCAGAATGTTGGGACAAAGCAGAAGCAAATCCACATCATTCCCAAGTCATTCAGGGTAGGTTGTGCTCACACAAATGCTTCGGATCTGTACCTTTAATATTGCTAAAATGATTATTTAATGAAATTATTATATTTGAGCTACTCTACAGGAAAAACAGTTTTTAAAGCAAAATTAAGTAAACTCTCAGATGTGACTTACCCAAACATGCAGCAAAAATTCAGTACTTTTGTCAGTAAATAGTAAGCAGGAAATAGTTAAAATTAAGAATATTTTTCTAAGACTGTTGTACTATCCAAAGTGGTTCTATGGGGAAAAAAAGTGTTTGCAACATACTTAGGAAATGCATCTCTTAATAATCACTCCAGGTTTTCTCCCCTTTTATATGTGGATAATGAAAAGAGACAAGGAACGGACACAAGAAACCGAAGTTTCAAATTCATTTAGTCCCAAGTAAGAGTAGCTACAGTCTAAATTACCACATAGGTAGTAAAGACCTGGATTTCAAACCTGGTTAGTAATAATTCTTAGATTATTCTAATATCTAATTAATCAATTTAGCCTATTTCATAAGGTTGCTATTCCTTATCCCTCTTACATATTCCCCAAACTTTCATGAAAAGGGATGAATACATAAAGAAGGGTGGAGAAATAAATAGTGACCTTTTTAATTTAAAAAACTTGACTGAGAATGCAAAAAGGGATTGTATCATTTGTGCAGCATTTTGAAAGTGCACTGGAAAGAGTGAGGACTGGCAAAGTCACTGAGTGGGAAGAAAGAAGGGGACAGAGAGATCAATTGGCACAATCCATCAAGCTACAAGGAGTCTAAATAATCCAGGATATCAACTTGACTGATATATAGCTGATTTCAATGAGAGGAGCCCTTTAACAAGGCAGCTGTTCCGATGGCTACTGATCACAAACTGTCTGAGCATACCTGGAACTGAGACACATGGCTCAAAGCCATTCATCACAGATCTGCCCTAATGACCAGGCTTATTAGTAAACATTCCATGAACCTAATAATTTGCAGCTGTGCCTGGGGCAAGCTTTGGAGAGTCAGCTTCTGATATATATAAGCAAGGTTTGGCAATCTGAAAATCACTTTCTTGAACTTTAGTTAGCATTACTGAATTGCCCTATAAATTGGCATAAACTTATTTCTACTGCATTAGGAGAAAAGTTTTTAAGAACTAAGCAAGTGTTCCTCCACATCTCTGATCCATAGAATGCAACTCACATGCTAAGAATGGCTTTACTAGTTGGCTTTATGAGTAGACTTATGTTAATATATGCATATACATAGAAAAACCAATTCCCATTATGTTCTAATGTCACGTACCAAATTGGAATTTGCTTTAATGGATGCTGTAATATTAACAGACTTCTCCATAACATCCAGTGATTCTCCTACTCCCATGGAATAAAGTGAATGTAGCTTTGAACAGTTTTCCTCAACAAATAAATGAACAAGTATTTTTTTTAACTTGTTTAATTGGCTTCTCTTTATCTAATTTTAGAACTTGCATCTGTGCAGGACAGATAACATTTAGGACATCTTTTTGCAGAAATATTGAATATTCAGAAGGGTTCAAATTTTTAAGCACCACATGCTGCATTGAGAGCAAAACTTGCCAATAGTATTTCCAAGCAGCTTTTGATGAAAATATTTTTATCATTTCTGTCTTTGAGGGACCATGAAAATGCATCCAAATTAATATGGCTAATTTTTCAACATGTTCTTGTTACTATATATTTATTCTTTTCATATTATTTTATTTTATGTTTATTTTTACTCCTGTACTTTGGAGATATATTCTATGAATATGAAATATAGTTCATAAGTATTTTAAATAAACAACATAACCAAGAAATCTTTCTGTGCTTAGCACAGAGAAACAAACCACACCACAAGACTCCATATATATGCATTCACTGTACAGCAGCATTTTACTAGCTGATTTTTGAAAAGTTACTTGCTACTACAGATACCAAAGATATTAACAATCCTGAGATATCTTTTACAGATTATTTCAGAACAACTAGATTCAATTCACAGTCCTCTTATCCAAAGCATTTTATTCTCTGCCCACTTTGCATTTTCAGCCAAACACTTGCAGGTACATAACCCATCTGATTAGCTGATGGCTGCCTGATTGCTGCAGTTTCAATGGCTTGTTGAGAACATCAATTGCCAGTCATGTCACCAAGAAAAAAGGATTAATAACAGATTGCTCAGGCTGGCTCAATACTGCTGAGTGCATCCAACAAAACACTGTCAGTAGCATTCCCACTGGGATACTCTCAGTGTAGAGGAACCACAAAGAACATCTTTCATGATTTTACAAAACAATGATTAACTCCAGACCTTCACAGTAGGTATATAAGCAGCAAATAGCAAATAGTGACTATTATTTCCAAATATATTCTTCTTCCTCTTCTGTTCCTGTTTTGGACAGCATCTTTTGAGAATGATACTTGGTAGGGAAAAAAGACAGATTTTCTTGTAGGCCTCATGGTACGGTATAATGTGTCCCATAAGAAACATATCTCTCAAACCTTTCTGAAATCTTCTTTGAAGAAAGCCATCAATTTGGCAGATTGGTTCAAGTTAGGTGTAGCCGTGTGTGGGAAGAAGAATATGTGGAACATAGGATTACATCAACAATAAGAAGGCTGGAACTGATTTTATGACAGATCTGGGTCTCCACGTTTGTTACTGACCTTTCCCTTTCAATGTAGTTCTTATGATCTTCCCATGACATGGTAATTCAGCTAAAGGCTAGGAACTTTAAATGCTAGCCAGTTATTAAATAGTAAGTGCTAAAAATTATTCTTTGCATAACAATAGGGCCACCTCTCTGAACAGAATTAATGCTTAAACTCCATGAATAAACTAAGGCCTCTTTTCCATTTATGGCTCATCATCATCAATAAATAAGTGACAAAAAGGAAAAATAAGCTGTTTTCCTTTTTTTCTGTTAAGGGAGTTTAGTTCACAAGGAAAAGAAAACCCTCATTTTGAGAAATACTATTAATGTTTTGAGAAGCTATTAATAGTAACAAGAATCCAACTTCTTTTTAAATAGTAATTTTATTATAAATGAAAAGATAAAAACAATTCAAAATGCATTTAAAAACAAAAGAAGAAAAATAGAAACTGCAAAAAATAGAAAGAAAGAAAAAACAAGAATACAGTAAAGATAAAGAAAATAAATAAATAAATGATTTTCTCAATTTTAGTTACATGTCATCTTCTCTTAAAATATAAAAACTGATCTTTTGGTCCCTTATCTCATCTGTTATCAATAAACAATCCTTAAAACATGGCATTCAGTCCTAATTAGCAAAAGTCCATTAAGAGCTACTAGGTATAACAACATATATATTTTAACCTTGATCAAATAAATCAACTTTATGTTCCTTCCTTTTAGCAATCTTTACTTTACAGAATAGAATTGGAATGGACCCACAACTTCTGAAGACAAGCTGTTCCACTTCACTGTTAGGAATTTTCTCCTTAATTCTAGCTTGCTTCTTTCCTTGATTAGCTTCCATCCATTGTTACTTTTCTGGCCTTCTGGTGCTATGGAAAATAAGTTGACCTCCTCTTCTTTATGGCAACCCCAAATACTAGAACAATGCTACCATGTCACCCCTATTTCTTCTTTTCTTTACACTAGTCATATCCAATCCTTACAACCATTCTTCATATGTTTTAGTCATCTTAGTTGCTCTTCTCTGTACTTTTTCCAAAATCTCATCTTTTTTGTAATGTGGTGACCAAAACGATGCAGTATTCCAAGTGTGACCTTACTAAAACTTTACAAAGTAGTGCTAATACTTTTTGTGATCTTGACTCTATGTTTCTGTTTGTACAAACAGGGACTGCTTTAGCTTTTTTGGTGGCTGCTGCACACTGCTGGCTCATATTTAAATGATGGTCAACTTGCACAATCCAAGATCACTATCACACTTATTTGTTTTTGACCCTACATTAAATTTCATTTTATTGGATATAATTCATTGTTCAAGTCTGTCATAATCTTTTTGGATTTTTAGCTTATCTTCTAGGATGTTGGCTATTCCTGCCAACATAAAGTCATCTGCAAATTTGATGTGTTCCCCATCTATCCTCTCATCTAAGTCATTTATGATGAATATTGAACAGTACAGGGCCTAAGACAGAATCTTACTTCCCTCCATGTAGATGTAGTACTATTAAGAACTACTTGTTGAGTACAATTTGTCAGCCAGTTACAAATCTATTTGGTGGTGATTCTGTCTATCCCATATTTTTCTAGCTTATCAAAAGTATGTTGTGGTCTTCTTTGTCAAATGCCTTACTGAAATCTAAGTATAGTATATCTGCAACATTTTGCTGGTCCACTAATTTAGTTACTTTGTCAAAGAATGAAATAAGATTGGTTTGGCATGATCTGTTCTGGTTTCTGATTATTTGCCTCTAGATCAGTGGTGGGTTTCCCTTTTTTTACTACTGGTTCGCTGATGTGTGCAATGCTTCTGCGCATGCGCAAAAGTGCCTGGGTGGGTGGGCGGAGCCTTCCACCACAACCACTACTGGTTCATCTGATCTGGGACAAACCGGGAGCAACCCACCTCTGGTCTAGATGTTCACAGATCTGTTTTTTTAATTATTTTTTCCAGTATCTTCCCTGGAATTGATGTCTGGCTGATTGGTCTTTAATGAATCTCACTTTTTTCTCTCTTTTTTGAAGATGGGAACCACATCAGCTCTTTTCCAGTCCTCAGATAGTTATCCAGTGCTCCAGGATATTTGAAAGTTAGGCTCAATGGTTCTGAAATAATATCTGTTTTCTCCCTACTGCCCGTTACTTCCCTGCCATCTCTTTTTAATGGACCATTTCTTTGATATTTTTATTATTTATTTGTTGAAAGAAACTTTTTTAAAGAAAGAAACTTTGGAGATTTGGGCTATCTGCTGATATTCTGCATTAGTTATGTGTCCCTTTCCATTTTTTTGTATTTCTCAGTTTATCAAATAGATCTTTATGAAACCATGCTGGATTTCTTGTTTCTTTTTTAGTGGTATTGTGTTGGACCTGTCTTTTATGATCATATTTTTCAGAGTTTCCCAAACTTCTTGAGTTGTTTTCCCCTCTAAGATTTTCATCCATGGAATATTTCCTAACACTCTTTGAGTTGCTAAATCAACTTTTTTAAAAGTTTAAGATACAGATTGGATTAGGTTCTATTACTTATTTACATTATATTGAATTCTAATATGATGTGGTCACTCTTCCCAAAGTTACTGCAACTTCAACCTTCTCTACTATTTCTTCTCTGTTAGTAAGAATTAGGTCCAGTATAACTTTTCCTCTAGTTACTTCTTTTACTTTTTGGATGGCAGTTGTCAGGTAGATTCATTAGAAATCTGTTTGATCTCCCACTTGATGCAGAGTTTGTTTCCCAGTTGATGTCAGAGTAATTAAAGTCTCCCAATACTATTATGATGTGTTTCATGCATACATTTATTAATTGGTTAGCAAAAGATTCATCTATTTTTTCTGGTTGGTTGGATGGCATGTAATATATGTCTACAGCAATGTCATTTTTTTTTCTTTTACATTGACCCATATACATTCTAGGAAGTTTTCATCCTTGGTTTTGTGCATTCTTATAGAGATTAGTGATTTTTACATATGATACAACCCCTACCTCCTCTTTTGTTAGGTCTTTTTCTTTTGAATAATTTGTATCCTTCCATCAGTACATTCCAGTCAGTGGTAGAATGCTGCCAGTTTAACAACCAATTTGTTGAGCACATGTTTTACGTGCACATGTGCCTAAAGCGCATGCAAGCAGCTCTGAAAATGGAGCATTTAGAAGCACAGCTGCTTACCTTCCAGGTCAGCAACAGTAAATAAAACAGCAAGGGGGGAGAACAGCTGTGCTGCATGATTGAAATGAGCTAAAAAGCAGGAAATAAAGGACAGGATAGGACAGGCGCAGGTAGTGAAGGCAAACTTGATCATTGGTGCTACCTGTTCACCTGAACTGGTCTGAACCAGCTGAATCCCACCCCTGATTTCAGTCCAGGCTTCATCCTACCAGGTTTCAGCAATGGCAACCATATCATACCTGCCCTCATGTACTAGTACTTCAAGTTCACCCTGTTTTATCCCCAAATTTAGTGTATCAGCATTTGAGTCCTTTATGAGTAGTCTTGGATATATTTCCTATATCTCTTACTTTGTAACTGGGTTTCCCATCCTTCCTATCACTCTATATCTCATTGTTTAGTTGGTTGTATTGGGGTTTCTGTTTGGAATTAAGCCCCAAAGATCTAAAGATTATCCTAGTGATCTTAATAATCACTCTCCCGTTGTTTTTGGTTTGAAGCCCTCTTGATAAGTTGAGCCAGTCATTTCTTCCCAATTCATGTGAGGTGCAGCCCATTCCTTGCCAGAAGCCCTTCATGGAGTTTATACAGACCATGATCAAGGAATCCATGGGAGCACTAACCCTTGAGCCAGTAGTTCATTTCTAAAATCCTCTCTTGGATGTTGACCTACCATTGGAAGTAAACATGAAATCACCACTTGTGCTCTTAACTCCTTAACTTTCTTGCCTATCTGTTCATAATTTCTCGATATTGTTTTTAGATTAATTGTTAGGTTGTTTGTCCCCAATGAAGGAAGAGAAAGGGGTAGTAATATGTGGGCTTGATTTCAACTACATTTTTGATTTTTTTTACTCCAGGAAGACAACATACTTTCCCTAGATTGAATACCCAGTCTGCAGACTGCTGGTTCTATTCCCAATTCTATTCAAGAATTGAATCTTCTATCACCAACACTCATCTTTTATTCCTAGGGAAGTTGGGGTTACTGTACTTCCTGTTACAGGAGCACTTTATGATACTTCTTTTCTAGGGACACTTGATGATGACTCTTTTCTAGGTTCTGCATGCTGTTTTCCAGAGGGATTCTCAGGTTCAGTGGGGCTGCATTGGGATGGGCTGAATTAGACAATAGCAGCGGCATTGTTTTTGTTTTTAATTCTATGAGTGATATGGTCCTCCTCTAAAAATCCATATACAGGTTCATTTCTTTTAGAAATTGTTTGTTGCTTATTATGTTCAATTTGAATATAGTCTTCTTGCTTAGTTTGGAGTTTCTCATATTGTAGGTTTAGATTCAGAGTGGTTAGAGTTTTTGTAGTATGTATGTATGTATGCATGCATGCATGCATGCATACAAACATAAACACACCAACTTCTGTTTCAATGACTGTTTGTTTTGCTACTGGGATGGGCTGCTTTCCTCCCCACAAAGAGTGTGGAATTATCAGGCTGCTTTTAGGAGATGCTTTGCTCTTAGTCCTAACCCTAGAACCTGGTTTATTTTTTATTTTTTTCTTTCTCTTAAAATTCTTCAAAACTTTAACAAGCCTTTTTGTAAATCCAAAATAAGAAATTATCCTCATCTCTCTCTTCATTTGGTGTGTGTGTGTGTGTGTGTGTGTGTGTGTATGTTGCAGTGACGTGCAGTCAGGGGAGGCAGGGCCTCACCATTGTCATCATGAAAAGAAAAAAAAGGAAAAAAGGAAAAAGGCTGAGGTAGTTGCTGCCAGAGTCACAGTGGATGACTCTGTTTAGTGCTTAACTGTTTAAAAAAGCCTCTAAAAAAGTGCCCTCTGCAGGAGGAGGTGGGGGAACCACGTGCCTCATTTAGTCTATCTTTATGATCACTCGAGCAGAGGTAAGCAAGGGTTAAAAGCCGAAAAATTCCTTATGTAGATGAGGCACTTGGTTCTCTGGCCTCCTCCTGTAGAGGGCGTTTTTTAGAGGCTTTTTTAAACAGTTAAGCAGAGTCATCCATTGGGGACTCTGGCAGCAGCTAGCCCAGCCTGACATCAGCAGCTCTTGCCTTTTTCCTTACATTTTTACATTTTCATCATGGCAGACAAGAGCAGAGTTGAAATCCTCTGTGAAACAGCTGGAAAAGGTACGTGGGTCGGAGGGAGGGGGAGGAATTCAAAATTAATGTAATTTGTAAGTAATTGTATTATTATAAGTAATGTGTGTGTGTGTGTGTTTGTGTGTGTGTGTGTGTGTGTTTTACCCGCCTCTGCTGGCGTGCGGGCTGGCACTTTTTTTAATGTCAAACATAGCGGCAGAGCTTTTGGACATAGCGCCAGGGCTTTTGGACATAGTGCCAGGGCTTTTGGATGCCCTGGTGCTGTGTCCGCCATAGAGGTAGGATGCCTCTATGTCGGACATAGCAGCAGGGCGGCTTTTGCCTCTAGTGCCGGGGCAGCAGGGCAGCTTTTGTCCATTTCTTGAAAGCGGCCAAAAGCCACCCTGCCGCCCCAACGCTAGAGGCAAAAGCCGCCCTGCCGCTAAGTCCGACATAGAGGCGTCCCGCCTCTATGGCGGACACAGCACCGGGGTGTCCGAAAGCTCTGCCACTGTGTCCGACATAGGGTGGCTTTTGCCCGCTTGCCTCACCAGCCATAAACCTCACCGCAAGTCACTGGTATGTTGCAATTGTGCTGATAAATAAATATAACAAGGCAACATTTAAAAAAATGGCTTTCTGCCTAGATGGCTCCCAGAGTGAGCCGATAGAAAGAAAAGGGAAGCAGTATGCTCCCTCCCATATTTGGGCATACCAGGGGTTGTGACACAATACATATGTATGTATGTATGTATGTATGTATATATGTAGGTCTTTTGGTTATTCGGGTTTTCTCCCGCGTAAAATTGGAAGTGTCTTGGTGGATTTTACGCGGGAGAAAATCCGAATAACCAAAGACCTACATACAGACACCCACGAGAACCTCAGAAAACAAATATGTATGTATGTATGTATGTATGTATGTATGTATGTATGTATGTATTATGTGTGTGTGTGTGTTTGTGATTTTTTTTATTCCACTGTTATTATTTTTATAAATAACTCAAACCTTTTAAATTGTTAAGAATCAGCTGGTTTCATTTGCAATTCCTTATAACTTGTCATTTTTAATTCCACTTTTAGATCAGTCTCAATCTTACCCCTAAAATTATTTCCTCCTATATTAGATCTTTTAAAAACAATCTATCCATAATGGCAGACACTTTTAAAATTAACATCTGGGTTCTTTGTTTACAAATATCCTTCAATATATTCAATGTTAAAGTATTTTACTCAAGTTTGTATTAGGATTAGTTCTTTTCCTCTAATGTAATCTTCAGATCCTTCTACCTCACTCTAGTTTCCAATCTTCAAATTTTCATCTTATTTTTTAAAAAATACAAAACAATAGTATTTTCCCATGGGAAGGATATTTACAATCAACTTCAAATTTATTTTTTTAAATGCATTTGGATCCTTACTCCATTTGTAACTTTCCAAAATTTAATTAATGTTTATATCACACTGTGACTTTTAAAAAAGAGGTTTTTAGAAAACATTTTAAAAGTTTAAAAGGTTCTTAAGCTTATATTGAATAATGATTTAGCTAAGGAGTGATGGAAATGCATTCTGTGCTGGAAAAAATGGTCAGTCCCTAACTAATAAGTGACAAGGATTTAGCAAGGAAATTCCACATGTGATTAGAAAAGGAATCATTGTGTCCATAAAGGTGTCAATTGCAGTTTGGACAAAGATCATGCTTTTTCATCTCCCAGAGATGGCTTCCTTGCTCTCTCCTCACGAGGAGAACTGTCTGGAACATCCATGAGAAGACATGAAATACTGATTCACTCACTGGCACTTTATTCTGCTGTGGTCATTGGCTATGGATTACTCCTCTAAGCATACAGAAATTATTTGTATTGGAGTTAAGCTAAGAAACAAATAATCTTTCTCCCTCCCTCCCTCCTTATCTCTCTTTTCTCTCTCTCTAGTACAACATGCACTGTTATGCCTAACACACGCCAGTGACTTACATATTTCTGTCCAAAATTGAAATGTAAGAATGAAAGGCTGGATTGTTACTTTTTTATCATGTTTTGTAGTGGACATCTATGCACATGTTCACTTATTCATTCATTTTCACCAAGTCCCATTTAGTTCAGTCTTATTCCCAAGTAAGTGCTAAACCTCTATTGATTTCAAGACTAACACATCTTACTGATGTCAATGAACAGCTAGTGTACAGCACAATTATATATAAATCTTCTTAGAAGCTAGGTCCGCTGAGTTTAATGAGCCTGTCTTCCAAATGAGAATGTATAGAATCGTTGTAATGTCTGGATCAAAATATCTTAAGACAAGAGGAATCATGGCAGCTACTGACTCTTTGGCTAATGTAGCAGGGAAGCTTTAAGGATTGAGGTTTTGAAGAACTCGAGATAAGCTCTGTGAGGCTCATGTAATGTGGAGCAGTCATAGGCCCTCTCAATGGTGTCCTCTACCATTAGCAGCTTTAACTCTCTTTGGTTTTAAGAAGCTATTTAAATTGGATTGTTCCAGTGAGCCTTTGGCTTTTTGTTCAGTGTGGGTTAGTTGATATTTTTATCATTTAGTTTTTTTCAATGATATCTTTAAAACTTGTGTACTATCCAGAGACAATCCATCAGTCTTTAAGCTTTCAAAAACGATATCAGCATAAAATTTGCTGCATCTCACTGACATTTCCTATTGTCCTACAGCTAGAATGCTGACATGTGATACAATCTTTATTTATGATGTGCAGAGCATATTAAGAGAGGTTTCCTACCCTTTCCCAAATGTCAACATTTGATAGGAAAACATTTACTAATCATTGTCCTTAAAGTCAGATGGTGTTCTTACTGTGGGAGGGGATGGGTTTTGACAGCTAGCTACATCAGTGGTTTTAGCTATCCATCAAAACCCATTCTGGTTTGAAAGCATTTGAAATCATAGTGATGCTTTCAAATGGAACCTGACTATCCACTAAGACCTTCTTTTGAACTGTTCCAAAAGAATGATAAACCTTTGTTCAGAATTAACTCAGACCAACTGACTTGATTCATGAAAGCCTAACAGCATTTTCTTTTCCTCCCTCTTATACAAAGATTGTCTGTTTGAGTCACTCTATATTTCTTTCCTCCTCTTGTTTGAAAGAATCATGAGCTATAAGATGGGAAGATGAGATGAGTGTTTAGTCAGAAAATCAACACCTGCAAGAGTGGAAGTGAGAGTAGGATAAAAGGAACCTTGTTTTTCAAAAGATACATAGAAACTAGCATATGAGAACTTACAGTGAGTTACAGTTGTTTTCCTCTGTGCAACTAGCAGAAGGATGTTGAACTGCTGAGGCAGGATATACCACATGTATAGTAGTCATTTGTGATTGCATCTATGTACTAAGAATCGCTAAGTTAAAAGTACAGGTAATCCTCAACTTACAACCAGTTGCTTAGTTACCATTTAAAGTTATGACAATTTTCCAAACAGTACTACCTGATTCCAAAGTTGCCCCCCCCCTCCTACTGTCACATTTCAGATGCTTGGCAATTGGACTCCGTTTACTGTTTGCAACATCCTGCAGTCATATGACTGAGATTTGCAACATTTTTGCCTCAAACTAGTATTTACTTCTGATTTTCGGCAAAAACACCCAATAGTGAACAATGGGTTTGCTTAACGACCATGGTATTTGTTTAACAACTGTGGTAATTGCTTAATAACAATGACAAATAAGATTCTATGAACATATAACAAAATGGGCAGCCTCCATTACATTGCAGTCATTAAGTTAATGACTACCTATAACAAAATTAGTATGATTTGGCGTGATACCAAATAAAACAAATGTGATATGAAAGAACCATCACTCAGGCCCAGGGGTGGATTCTGGCAGTCACTACTGCTGGTTCACTCATGGGCGCACTTGATGTGTGCTGGGTGCACATGCATAGTGCAATAAAAATTGTTCTGTGCGTGCACAGAAGCAAAAAAAAAAGATGATGGCGCCTATGGTGCTGCTCAGAGAACTGGTTCAGGGGTGTAGTAAGTCTGGGTCACTGCTGGTTCCAGCAACCGAGGCCGCCAAACCACTACCAGACTGGTGCGAACTGGTAGGAACCCACCACTGCTCAGGCCCATCAAATTTTTTCAAAATGTGTTTGGCCTAAACAAGTACCAATACAGAAGAAATGCTTGTGTACACTGCAGGGGAAAAGCGTAAAACCTTTTCAGTTGAAGATAACAATAGAAACAAGAAACAAAAAAATCTATCAGAGCCCACATCATATATCAATGTTGGGTCTGAAGCCAATACTGAGGGAGGTCACAGCCTAAAAGATGAGTAGAACTACCTTTTTCTCTCTTCCTGGACCTCTTTTCTCTCCTTCCTCCATGAATTTCCCTGAGTCTGCTTCTCTGATAAGACTCCCCTCTTTTTCTCCTCTTCTTCATATAAGCAAACTTAAGGAAAAGACAAACTGCTTTCGTTAGAAGTCTAAACCGATTAATTGCAAAAGACTTCTGAAATTAAGCTGAAGGCTGCATGAAATTAGGTGCTACCGTAGGCATGTAGGGTGCTCACACCTATTCTAGAAAGTTTATAAAACCACTTTCAACTCTATTTAAAATCATTGTTTGCAAGTGAATGATGGGATTCAATCAGCAGATAGAAATAACAAAGCATTCAAAACTTCAGACACAAAAGCCAAGTGAATCACTGAGATGCTACACTTTTTTAAAATCAAAATATGTTATTGATATACGTGGAGTAGACATTGAAAATCTGTTAAAAGTTGCTCCTCACATTAGCTGATGCACAATCCTTAAAAAATTCTACTGTCATCTCATATGAAAGAGCAACACATTCTATCTCTGCAGAAAAATATTTATTGGCAACAATAGCAAACCTGCCTATAGAGCTGAAGAGTTGGATAAGAATTTTAGAAGAGACAAACTCACTGCTTGTAGGATTGCCTCAAGACAGGTTCGGTAAGCATTTTTCTTTGAAATTTA
The DNA here is from genome assembly GCF_009769535.1 of Thamnophis elegans. Taxonomy (NCBI): domain Eukaryota; kingdom Metazoa; phylum Chordata; class Lepidosauria; order Squamata; family Natricidae; genus Thamnophis; species Thamnophis elegans. The sequence goes on from NC_045558.1 coordinate 102,073,454, forward strand.
AAAAAGTGGTCCATACAAATGGCAAAACCTGTTTGTCTGGAAGTGACAAAAGAATTGTAGGCATGGGCCATGAGAAATGATGCCTTCTCTCACAAACTATTTTCAATTCAACCATTCCTTCTCCAGCTTTAGAAAAAGTGAATTGTTTCCCGTCCTTCTCAATTTGTCTGCTAGCTCCTAAATTTCTGCACAACAAGCGCCTTTCTGCCCTACAGTAATCGCAGCCTTTCGAGCGCGAAAGGTGAACGTTCCGCATCCCCATACTCTGGACACAATTACATTTACACATAACCCCCTCCTTCCCTGTCATGATCTCTTTGCCTGACATCTCATCTGTCAGCAGCCCATCGCCGGCCACGGATCCAGTGACCTCCCTCTGAATAAAAAGAGGAAGGGACAGGGCAGTAAATCCCATCCCCAGAGCGCATCAGCACGGCAGTAAATTGGAATCCTCTCCGTGCCCCCTTTATTATCACACTCACAGCATGAAGTTATGAGCCTCCACGCAGCTCCTGCTATAAAAATGTGATGGATGGGAGGGAAACCTCAGGGAGTTAATCTATTCTCCCATTAAATTTTACTTTAATTGGTCTTTGAGTCAATCAGAAACTCACTAGTCAGTGAATTAAGAAAAGGAAAAGGGGGGGGAGAATGAAATGGGTAGGAAGATGAAAGAAGGGGTGCCTCTATCAAATCATATGATAAGGATCTAAATAGCTGGTGCCTGAGACCCATACTCTGCACATTGAAAAATAGTAATCCTCAATCTTAGGTAGAGGTCCTTCACAGCTTTGAAATCCAAATTTCCTTGAATATATTTTAAGATGGATTTTGAGTCAAAGACTTTAAGCAAACTGTCCTCCAAACTTTATCTTCCAATGCTTTTGGCTTGGAATTCTGGAAGCTATCATTAAAAAAAAACCCAGAGAGCATAGGTTGAGGGAAGCTATGTAAATCACTAAGATATAAACATTACAAACAACAAGGAGGTTAGATAGACAAATAATAAATAATAAACAAACAAACAAATTCAAACAATCAGAATAGAGCTGGAACGGACCTTGAAGATCTTCTAGTCCAACCTCCTGCTCAAGCAGTAGCCCATATACCATTTCAGATAGATGATTGTCCAGTCTATTAATAAAAATATCCAGTGATGAAGCACCCACAATGTCTGAAAGCAAGCTGTTTCACTGATTAATTGTCTTCACTTTTAGGACGTTTCCTTAATTCCAGGTTGCTTCTCTCTTTGATTAGTTTCCATCCATTGTCCTGCCTTCTGGTGCTTTGGAAAATAAGGTGATCCCCTCTTTTTTGTGGCAGCCCCTCAAATACTGATATATTGCTATCATGCCACCACTAGTCCTTCTTATCTCTATCCTGGCCACACTCAATTCCTGCAACCATTCATCTCTTTTTGTCTCCGGGCCTTTAATCATCTTAGTTGCTCTTCTTTGCACTTTTTCCAAAGCCTCAATATATTTTTTGTAACCAAAACTGGATGCAGTATTTCAGGTGTGGTCTTACTAATGATTTATAAATTGGCACTAATACTTCATGTGATTTTGATTCTATGCCTCTGTTTATACAACTAAGGATTGTATTAGCTTTCTTCACTGCTGCTATGCACTGCTGGCTCATGTTTAAGTGATCATCATCCACTAGGATTCCATGGTCCCTCTCATAATTACTGTTTTTGAGCCAGGTTTCACCTAGTTTTTCCTGCCTAGGTGTAAAATCTTGCTTTTCTCCACATTGAATTTCATTTTGTTGGATAGTACCCATTGTTCAAGTCGGTCAAGATTTTTTGGATCCTGAGCTTGTCTTCTGGGATGTTGGTTATTCCTGCTAGCTTAATGTCATCTGCAAATTGGATGAGTTCCCTTTCTATTCTCTCACCTAAGTCATTTATGAAGATATTGAAGTGAACTGGGCCTAAGACAGAACCTTGTAGTACCTCACTACCCTCCATTTAGTGTAGTGTCATTAAGGACTACTTGTTGAGTAAGGTTTTTCAGCTAGTTACAAATCTATCCACATTTTTTAGTTTACGAAGAAGTAGGTTGTGGTCTATTTTTTCAAATGCCTTGATAAGGCCCCTTAAATGTGGTGTGCCGCAGGGCTCGGTCTTGTCCCCCCTCCTATTTAACATCTACATGAAGCCGCTGGGCGAGATCATTCAACAGCACGGGGTTAAGTACCATTAGTATGCTGATGATACACAATTGTATCTCTCTGCCCCGTGCCAGCTCAGTGTAACGGCGGACGTGATATGCCGATGCCTGGAAGCTGTTAGGATCTGGATGGGGGTAAACAAACTCGTACTCAATCCCGACAAGACTGAGTGGCTGCGGATGTTGCCCCCGAAGGACAGTCCAGACAGTCCATCCTTGATCCTGGGGGGTGAAAACTTACACCCCTCATAGAGGGCCCGCAATTTGGGGGGCTCCTGGATTCACAGCTGACACTGGAACACCACTTGTCGGCTGTGACCAGGGGGGCCTTTGCCCAGGTTCGCCTCGTGCATCAATTGCGGCCCTACTTGGATCAGGAGGCACTCCAAACGGTCACTGAAGCCCTAGTCACCTCAAGGCTGGATTACTGCAACGCGCTCTACATGGGGCTACCCTTGAAAAGTGTTCTGAGACTGCAACTAGTCCAGAATGCAGCTGCACGAGCGATATTGGGTGTACCTAGGTACACCCACGTTACACCTATCCTCCACGAGCTGTACTGGCTACCTATTGATCTCCGGATGCAATTCAAGGTGCTGGTCATTACCTTTAAAGCCCTACATGGCTTAGGGCCAGCATACCTGCGAGACCGCCTACTGCCACATTCCTCCCAACAGCCAGTAAGATCCCATAGGGTGGGCCTCCTTCAGATGCCGTCAGCCAGACAATGTCGGCTGGCGGCTCCCCGGAGAGCCTTCTCTGTGGCTGCTCCGACCCTTTGGAATGAGCTACTCCCAGAAATCCGGACCTTACCCACTCTCATGGCCTTCAGAAAAGCTGTTAAAACCTGGCTATTCTGGCAGGCCTGGGGCTGTTGACCTCACTGTTGAGGTCCAGCCCCGATCAAAACGAATGTATGTGTGTTGATTTTAATCTGTTTCATTTTATTTTGTACTATTCTTTTTTTCCTCGTTGTAAGCCGCCCGGAGTCCTCCGGGATTGGGTGGCCTATAAATCGTATAAATAAATAAATAAATAAATAAATAAATAAATAAATAAATAAATAAATAAATAAATAAATAAATAAATAAATAAAGTCTCAGTATCCTTTGTCCACAGCATTTTGTTGGTCTACTAATGTACTCAATTTGTCAAAGAATAAAATAGATATATAGATGGATGGATGGATGGATGGATGGATGGATGGATGGATGGATGGATGGATGGATGGGTGGGTGGGTGGGTGGGTGGGTGGGTGGATGGATGAATAAGCCAGAGGCTTCATTGTGGAAAACATGTTCTACACTAAAAAGCTAGACATCCTTCTTCAAGATCTTAGCTCCTCTTTGCCTAGTCTTATTTTTTAAAGGACGCAACAAGAACAGAAAGAAACTGCTGCTTCCTTGGAAGCCACAGCAAAGACACCTTCTCCCCAAATACACAGACTAACTTCGTATGCATATGTTTGATTGCAGTTATTTTGTAAGAAAAAAACCTGTCAAACATCCATATCTGCAGAATCGCCTTGCAGAGGCTCCATGTTCCAAAACTTCAAGTTTTCAAGTGACTTGATATCTTTTCAACTACCATACCTCTTTTATAATTCTCAGGAATTGTTTAGACTAGCAGTCTGGCCTTTATATGATGTAAGGCCTTATACATGCCACAAATTTATTTCCTGTTTGTGTAAAGTAAGAATATTGTTATTGCAAGACCTGGAGTCAGTATTAGGGTAGAATTAGAATCTTGTTTCCTGCTCTCAATGTTTGAAGATAGCAGATCACAGATCAACTTTGAATGCAGTTGAGAAAGTGGGAAGTTGAAACCAAAGATCAATTTTTAAAATGTCTGCATTTTTGTTTGACTATTTAAATCAAGAGTTTAGGCATCAGACATGGAATTCTCCATAGTTATTTTGCAAACTTCATGTGATTAGGAATTACTATGTCATAGACATAAAGTATAATCATAATTGAAATGAATTTATATCTTGTTTTTCATTATTAAAAAAAACCCAAAGCATGACTAAGTCTAATACCAAACACCAGTTCCCTAGCATTCGTACATGCAAACTGAAGACATTTTCACAGGTAATAGTCACATATGGCTGTTATAGAACACAACAAAGTGTAACTTCTGTAATGATATTGTCACATAATATATCTCCTTTGCAAAATATTGTTGTATCATTAACAATCACATGATACATTCCTTATACAACAAGGGTCTTCAAACCTTTGAGACGTGAGGTACAACACACACACTATTTTACAAAAAGGAATAGATAAATAATGTTTCTTTCTCACTACACTAGTATGGTCTTGTGATTAAAGTCCCAGGTAGAAACCAGGAGACTGACTTCTAATTCTGCCTTAAGACATGAAAACTGCTGGGTGATTTGGGGCCAGTCACTCTTTTTTAGTTCAATTTATTTCACAGAATTGTTGTTTTGGGAAAAGGAGGAAGGGGTATTAGATATGTTAATGGCCTTGAGTTACTTACAAAAATAATAAAGGTGGAGTATAAATAAATAAAATGAATCTTTTGATGTTTAAATCTTAGAAAACTTTATGGATGAGGGCTAGATCAGCAAGAACGAGAGTGAACTGATTTGTTACAGAAGCAACGCACAAACCAGTTTTGAAAAAATGCGCACAGGTTGAGAGAAAGAGATATAAGATTTAACATTATATTTGTATCTCCATATGTTATATTTAAATTCTAAAATTCTGTTTACTCAGAAAGGGGCTTAACTCATGAGAAAACTATTGTACTGTACTGTAATCTCAATTTCAGAATTCTGTATGAAATATTTCATGAAACAATACAGAAATCTCACATAATTTAGCAATCGCATGAGATTTTTACATTAAAATAAAAGGATATAACTGGTCCTCTTGATCTGTAAACCATACACATAGCTAGACATAATTTCCTACACTGCTGCCTAAGCAGGGGGTTGGACTAGAAAACCTCCAAGGTGCCTTCCAACTCTGTTATTCTATTCTGTTCTGCTGTGTTCTGTTCTGCTCTGTCCTGTCCTGTTCCTTACAAAAAGGTGCTTGCATTTTATTGGAAAGGTAAAAATGATAACTTAAAACATACTTTGACATTTCAAATTACTATCCCCTTTTTTTACATATTTTATTAGCTTGGGTAATCAGTTGGAATGCTTTGATTCATTGAGAACCACAATAGCAGCTCTCATAGGAAGCTCTCACTGGTCATATAATCCTGTATAGTTTATGTAAGAATAGAGAAAGTGATATAGCCTAAGCTGCAAGTGAATAATAAGCCTTTGAAAAAGGCTTATTAATCTGCAAGAGAAGCACTAAGTTTTTTTTAATCTGCAAGAGAAGCACTAAGTTTTAAAGAGAAATATTAGGTAAATAAACCCAACACTTTTCTATTGTATTAGCTTTCTTTCTATGGAGATGTGCTTTTGATTTTCTATAGTATTTTATATTTCTCCCTACAAACTAAAGTTTTCTACCCCATTTTACTATTTCGGTTTTCTACCAATCTATCCTGCTGTACATATACAACCAATTTTGTTGTATAACCAATTTCGTTGTATTTAAGTACAATGACAATAAAGATTATACTTATACTTATAAATTATAGCAGGACATTGAGGGTACTAGCAAATCTAATGTTGGCTATTTAACAGAACTATAAAATTTCCTAATATTTCTGTCATTGGATATATCCAAATCTGAATTTAAAAATAAAGTATGAAACTCATGAAGAGCAATAAAAATGATTTGCTATCCCCGAAGACCACTATAGACTGGGAGCCCCAAATAGGGCACTCTGACTTCCACTGGTACTCCTTAGTCTCTGTGCTTCTCTGCATTCTTTTTCATTTCCAAATACTCCATAAGATAGTCAAAGCAGTGTCTTGCAGAATAAATAAGTAAATTAGGGAGCAGGTGGGGGAAAGTAAAATGATGGCATTCTAAAAAATATCACCCATAAAATCACTAGTGATACTACAATTGGTTACAACTTTTTGATTTATTTCTAAAAGAACCATGTGAGTCTCAAATATTATTATTATTACCTATTGTTGTTGTTGTTACTGTTATTTTTATACATGAAGGGAAGTAACTGTAGCCAATGTTTTGCTTTTAATAAGCTAAAATGTCTTTTCTCTCACCACAAGATGTAAAAATACAGTAAGTGGGACATAGTGTGTAGGGCATGCCAGCTTATCTTCTGGTGAATAGACAAGCTTTCCCAAGGCAGCCATTTTGTGACACACATAAAACATGCTATTACATTTTCAAATCTGTCTATTGAATGAACATGCCTGAGTTGTTTATTTACAGACGCAACTCCTCAGTCAACAGTATCTTTTCCCCCATAATTGCACTATTGTATAGTTCAAGTATTAGTGCACCGTAACCGAACAAAATTATAATTCCTGAATAATATGTTTCCTAGCAGATAGCAGCTTTTTATAGATTATACTTGGGTACAGAATAAATTATTCACACATTTTCCACCATAATTAATTACTAGTTTATTCTGAGACCGAGTTCAGTTAATTTTATCTAGATTCAATCTTGATTTAGGATTGGAATTAAAGCAGGCAAAAAATATGACTATCAGAAAAAAAGTATTATGAATCAAATAAAAACAGAAGAAGGTATTTTACTATCATGTTTATAAGTCATCAACATATGTCTATAAAACTAATTAAACAACAATGCATTATCTCAATTATATCTGAGTAATTATGTATAGAATTCGACAGTATATATTCCATCTATAAATGCAATTGTTAAATGACCATTCAATTTCTCCTACAAAGATAATGTCATTACTATAGGAGGTTAATGACTGAAGCCATTTTAATATTTTATTCTTAGAATTGTAGCATTCAGACTGTCCAAAAGAATTCTTGAAGTTAAAACGACAACTGGTATTTATATGTAATGACTTCAGGCAAAATAGTGAAAAACTTCAAACCCTCAAGCATTTTTTTTTTAGTCATTACAGAATGCTCTCTTTTTAAATCCTCTGGCACATTCAAGGAACTCAATCTTTTTACTTTTCTCTAATTTTTCTAAGGCAGTATTGCTTCTTTCTTTCTCCAAGCTTAGCAACACAAGAGTTACTAAGCAGCTAAAACAAATAGCTGCTTCTCAATTCTTTCAGTCAAGGACAAATGAGTCAGTTGCCTATGTCCCAAATAACTCTTTATTCTAAGAGTTGTCTGGAAAATTTAAAGGGCATATGAACCTGCTGGGCATCAGCTAGGACAAAGATGTATTAATCGCTGTCCGACCCCTGGCAATTCTGTGTATTGATCCTTGGTCCACTTTCTCAAATATTATTGTTTCTTGATGATGAACATATCACAGAAGAAAATCTCTTAAAGGAGGAGGACCTTTAAAAATACAGTTTTAATAGCAGACCTACTATCTCCTTTACAGTTATACATTCCATAGGGTAATAAGCTGAAGGAGCAAGATTCTCCAAGTATGTTTCTGAGATTAAAGATCCCACTCCATAACCACATCATTATCAACATCATCAAGATATTGTAGATAGCTTGTATGATATAAATGTCTTAGGAGAAGGGACAAAAATATCATTTTAACAGCAAAAAACTAAATATAACTTTAGGTTACTTCTGTAGTAACCTTGGGATAAGAATAGAGGCAAGTTCCTTAATAAATCATCTATGCTATAGTTGAAATACTATTAGGATGAATCCTATAGATTTGATTGGCATACAGATGTAGAACATAATAATTTATTATGGCTCTTTTGAATTACTCAAAGAAAAATATGAATGAAGTATCCATTCAAACAAAAAATGAATTAATCTTATGTTTACTAGGTAATTAGTATTAGGGACATAGTAGAGTGAGTTTAATTCTTAGAGAGATTATTTATGTATTAAAATGAAGTGTATTGCTACAAATGTACTAGAAAGGATTTGCAGAGTTTGTAATACATTGCACATCTTCCTGGGATTAAATACTAGCAAGGACATAAGCACATGCTTTCATACAAATCTCATAATAGAAAGGAAGTGAAGTCAGATACATAAGATGCGACAAGTGGTGATAGAAACGTTAAATCCTTAAATCCAAATTTTGAAACAGGCATGCTGTGATTCAGCACTATTGACACTGCTTCCACAAAACCTTTCTTATTTTTAAAAGAATATTAGCCTGGGATCTTTTTTAAAGTGAAAAACGCAATACCCTCATGAAACTTCATTCACAAATAAATGTTTTTAAATTACAGAGGTAGATGGAAACTCAGTTTTATTCTAATCATATGGATGCAATGGTGTAAATGTGGTAAAAATGTGAAACTTCGTAAACTCAGAGGAATTTTTAAAATCAAGATTAAATTTTAAATATTTCAAAGAAACACTAATGCACCAATGCAAGATGAATCATACACGGTTTAAATAAAGTATTTTTTAAAAGAAATTCAATTGTACATTTTAAAAAGGTGGGATCTTGCTATGATGCAACAAGAAGATTACTAATATTGGTTAAAGAGCCTTATGTATGCATTTTTCATTCACTAAAAGCCAACTTTTAAAACTCAACAGATGTTACAAACCTGTTTGCAGGCACAATTTTCTATTACTAAAATAATAAGTTTATGATGGGTATATGTCTAAAAATAACTTTGATTTGCCAATTAAAAATATGTAGAAATTGAGATTTTGAGTGGAAAAATTGTGGGGAAAAAAGAAAAGCAGAGAAGGGGTGGTTTAACTCTTTATTGTTTCTCCTAATTTATCTACTCTCTATTATTCCTCAAACATTTGAACATACATTAAAATACTCTGATATATGTCCTATAATAGAAAAGTTTCTTGGGCTGCTGTTTGAAGGGCATATGTAATTCTTAAGGAAAGTGTTAAGCAAGCCCTTCCTCCCTCAAAGTTGTCAACATTTTAAAGTGGAACTATATTGTACCTCCACCAGTAGATGGCGCCCTAGGTTTTCTTACAGAAGAGTATTGTAACAAGAACTCATAGGTCTCATGAGCCACCCTTTTTCTTAAGATAGATAAAATTCTAGACATTAGGCAATATAATAGGATGAGATACATCATCTTATAATAAGATGAGCATACATCATATTATTCTATTAAAAATAGAATAAAAGTATTGTCCTTTTGGTTTTTAAAGCTATATTTGGATAGTGAAACAGTAACTTATGTAAAGCCGTTCACTCTTCTTTGTCACTGAACTAATTCTCAAACAGGAGGATTAACTCTATAATCAAACTCTGCCAACTTAAGTCTACCTAAAACATTATGATGGTGCTCTTAAAACTTTGCAATATTATTTTATTCAGTAGGCATCTGAAATATTTCCACCAGCTATTTACTTTATTTATAACCAAGCATTCTAAGTAATCTAAAAACAGGAATTGAAGTGGGGCAAGCTTTCAGCTTTTTTTCAAGTATTAAACTGTCTTGTTTCAGCTTGTATGCACATTCAGCCTGTAGGCAAATTTAGCCTGTGTGCACATATATTTGGAATGCATAAGCACAAATAATTATCAGCCACACCCATTAAAGCTGTTTTGATGATGATGACACAGTTGCATAGAAGCAAAAGGTCCCGCAACTAATTCTCTTTCCTCTTCAACAATATGCATCCATTTTGGCTCTGTGAGCACACCACATTTCTAAACAGGAAGCAGAATCTAACTGTGACCCTGTGATGAACTTTCGCTATTTCTTTAGGCAAAGGGAATGATGGGTCCCAGGACAGCAAATCCTTCTGTATGTACACATGAACTGGGGGAGTTGAGGTAGCAAAGAGAACAGAAGAGTGTAATTATGAAAATTAGCTCTCTTAAACATCAGGCCCTAGGCTCACCAGCTGACAGCTTGAAAGGAAGGTTGTCCAGAGCAAATGGCTTAACGAGCTGTTGTATTGCTGTGCACATTACAAATATTTTAGATGCAGCTGATGACAGGGCGGGACAGCTTTAGGCAAGCTAAAGAGAGCTGAACCAGGAAAGTGTTTTCATACTTTTTCAAGGAACAGAGATGAAATTCTTACATTCAAAACAGTAATGAATTATATTCCATTAGGAGTGAAGAATATGCAGATATCTATTTCCTAGGTTATACAGGCTGAGAAGTGATGAATAGCCCTAGTCCCCAACACACCTAGTTTAAATCAGCACATATTATATATATGTAACTTATATATTCTCCTAATGTAATTGTAATGCTAATATTAAAAGAATGATTTCAGGGGGAAAACTGGTAAGGTGATGTTTGAACACAATTGGAAAGCAATTATATAACCAAGATGTTCTTTATCAGCAGGATGACTTTTTGGAAAATGAAATAGAATAGGCCAAATCTGGTGTGATAGGAAAGGTCAGCAAAATATCTTGTTTAAAAAAGGGACAGGTTTCAGCCAGAAGTAGCAGAGAAAGTTTTCCCAATCTACCTCTTTGAGAGATGAAATTGAGGAATAACTTGGAAGTGGCTGATTCCTTCTTTTTCCTTCTCCTGGTCACATGACTGAGAGCAGAAGACTTCTAGGGAAAAATGGTGAACTGAAGATGGCTCTTGTCTCAGTGGAATACAGTGGAATGAAGAGTCGGTGAATGGACAAGAAGAGGACTGGGACCACTTACAAATGCTCCCGACAGGATGATTGTGAACAATAATCCCAGAAGTTCATTTTTAAAATGTTTGCTATTTTAGACTGTATTTGGAAGATGATATGGAACAGGTGCAAGTTTTACTGCATAGAACCGAGACAAACTTGAAAGTGGATCTGAAAATGACAGGCCATGGAAAAATGTGGAAGGAGATGCCACACTGTACATAGGAATGAAACTGGTTGATGTCTTATGATTCTTACAAAAGAATGACCTGGATAACTTTTTTTATACTGGATTCACAAATGAGACTTAAAGTTGTGAAGAATTCTATGAGAAGGGAAAAAGAAAAAAATGAGAAGAAAACAAATGCTATGTCTTTATTTGAACATATTTAGGATCAAGATTGTTAAAAGTAAAGAAAAGCAATATGAAAAGCTCAAGATTAAAAATAACAGAAATTAATATAAAGTTGGTTTATTTGACTAAAGTTAAAGCAGATATGTTATTATTTCTAGTAACTATTAATGGACTTTTACTAACTAGGATCATAGAATTTAATAAAATAAGTATAAGAGAGGAAAAATTAAACAACATAAAATGAGTATTATTTTAGGACATACTTTTAGGGGGATTGTCAATAAATGTTATAAATTTTATAAGAGGGAAAAATAGAACATATGCAAACTACTTCCCGGTGTGTGCATATACACCAACAAACATCGATGCATAACCAGTAGCACACAGATGTGACAAATGATCCTGTAGTCCGTATTTTTGGGGTAGTCAGGGCAACTGGATTGAATTGAGCATTTACTGGCTGGATGTCCTTCCTGACACCTACTTGGAGTTTGCAGCAGATATTTTTTCTTTCAGTCATAGGAGAACAACATCTGGCGCTACTTAGTATTGGTCTCTTAACTTTCCAAGTGACAGTGTCTTCATCATGAGACCATCATGCTGCTTCTATAAATAAGGCTATCTATTTAATAATATTATTAAAAACCACTAATATTTTAACTGCTACCATCTGGAAATGATCCAGAAAAATATAACATTATTTTGATAATCTTTTGGCAACCTAACCAATTAGGCTTACTGTAAATAATGTTATAGCCCAGAAAATTATAGGGACACACATAATAAGGAAGTGTGTTCACTGATCCTTCCATGTTTTTTTTAAAAAAATCTTGTTACCCAGTCTTGGAATACCTAAGAATTCAACTAACATAATATTCTAATACCAAATATCTTTGTTCTTCATTTATTTCAAAAGATTTATTTTAAAACATTATGCAGCTAAAAACTAACTTTATTTTCTTCATAGCTAAAGCTTAAAGATAAGCTTCTCAGCTTATCTACTCTTTCTGACAATTCCAAACAGTAGTAATACAGTAGTAGTAATAATAATAGTAGTTATAGTCATCTAGTTTAAATGACAGCATCATTAAGCAGCCCTTAGGCAGCCCCTGAAGAGCATTCAGAGACTTCAGCTTGTCCAGAATGCAGCCGCGCGAGCGATTGTGGGTGCACCCCGGTACATCCACATTACACCTATCCTCCGCGAGCTGCACTGGCTACCTATTGGTCTCCAGATACGCTTCAAGGTGCTAGTCGTCACTTATAAAGCCTTCATGGTTTGGACCTGGGTACTTGAGAGACCGCCTGCTGCCAATTACCTCCAACAGACCTATTAGATCGCACAGAGTAGGCCTCCTCCAAATCCCATCTACCGGCCAATGCCGATTGGCTACCACCTGGAGGAGGGCCTTCTCTGTGGCTGCTCTGGCCCTCTGGAACGAGCTCCCCGTGGAGATTCGGACTCTCACCACCCTTCAGGCCTTCCGCAAAGCCCTTAAAACCTGGCTGTTCCGACAGGCCTGGGGCTGACGAGTTCCCATCCCCGCTCGAACTGTGTGGCTGTTGATTGTTTTTAAATTCTTTTTTGTAGTTGCTTGTTTGTCGTTTTTCCCCTTGTTTGTATTCCCTCCCTTTGATTTGTTAGCCTCCCTGAGTCCCTCCGGGAATAGGGCGGCATATAAGTGCAATCAAATCAAATCAAATCAAGCTAAGGATTAATATGTTTTCAATTTTTTTTAATAAAAGATATAACATCTCAGTAAATCAGATTTTCCTGGAGTAGAAAAAGTTTACTCAAAAAATGCAGGGTCCAAGAGAACTCAACTTAATTTGACCCATATTATGAAGTACTTCTAATGAATCTTTTGGAACATGTACTGATGATCTTTGCTTTACTATGACATATTAATTGATTTACAGTGGCTTTTGACAAAATATTTCAACTGTTCTGCAACAATAAATATTATTCCCATTAAGAAGTGATTTGAACAAGCTCTTTACTTCCTTGCAACTAGGAATCCATTGCTTTGTTTTCTGATTTACTATACAGTATATTTCTTTTTTTTTATTTTTGACTGAAGAAAAAGAAGAGCAGTTCCTTCTTCTTCCCCACTCATAACAAAAATAATAATAATTGAACTTGGACTGTAGCTGAATTTGGACTTTGACATATAGAAAAGATCTTCTCACCTCCATCATCCTTGTGTAGCTACTTTAAACTAAATTAACAGCATAAAGTGCCTTTGGAAAAATAAACATCTGATCCATGAATATTGTTGATTGGTGATCGGAAAAGAAATATTTTGAGATGTGTAATTCTCATGGAGGAGAATGGACTTTCTTGGAACATGAGCTTAAAACTGCAGTGCTTAGCAAGACCCTAAATCTCTACTTATAGGATTTACTGCCTCTATTCTCTTCCTTTACTGCAAATACAATCTGGCAGTAACGGTCTAACACGGGAACACCATCACTGCCTGGTTGATAGCTCACATAAAGGCAATGTCAGCCGAAAACTATGAGTTTATAAAAGGGGAACAAACCTTCGACAGTGACAAGAACATGAAACCCATTAACAATTTAAACACTCAACATTTTTTATCTCTCTCCCTTCTCCCATCTTAAACCTATTACAGGCCTGATCGAAGACCTGGCCTGCTGAGTTTACTACTGTGCAAGAAAACCTTGGTGCAGGTTTTCCAGTCAGTACAAAAGGCGATGGGTTAGGGATAAAGCTGGCTAGAAAGCTATCCTCTCCTTTCCCAACATCCAGCTATTTAAACCACCTGAAGATAAATCTGTCTATATTTTACATACCCAAAATACTGTTAATACGCATAACAATGAAAGTAAGAGAGGAAAAGGTGTAAAACCAAGAAACCTGACCTTTAAAGGAAAACGGGAAATATGATAAGATCAAAAACAAAATGGAATAAAATGTGGGTGATAGTGATACTTTTAGCTGGTTACCAGCTGATATAACTAGTAGAAATAATTCAATCTTGTGTGGGCATCCAGAGTTACTTTGGAACTGAGTAATGTAAAAAGTTAATAAGCAAACAAACATATAAAAACACCTCATCTGTTTCATACTGTTCTTATCTTCTATGATAAAGAATGGTTTTTATACTTCAGAATAATCTCTTATTATTCTCTAATATTCTCTTCTTCGAGTTAAAAGTCTGAAGAGGTGTACACTGTTTTTTCAAAGGAGATAGATTCACCTCGATTTTCCTAAACTTGTCATATCCAATAGCCAAATAGCAGGTCCTCAAGCAATCTACTTAAAATCTACAGGTAACCCATTAGAAATGGTTATGAATCAACAAAGAAACTATGAAGTTGTGGGCAGACTTAATTCTCTTATAACTTTTACAGGCTGGTTTTAATTAAACCTTAGTATTAGTATATTCAAAAGATAAGCCACAGTTCTTAATTGTATTATGAAAACCCTGTCATATTCAATATTTTCAGCTAGATCTGACTGTTATTAACACAGAAAGGTTTAATATCATGAGAATTTTATTTTAGAATCTTGATTGTTTCTTTAACTATTTAATCATCATCATCATCGCTCCACCAATCTGAACTAATTACAAACCTCTCCATACTCAGAATAGATTTAAGTACCGGATTACGGTGTATCCCAGATTCACCCCACCCCACCCCCATCCCATCCTAATTTGTGGTCTTTACTAGAACCAAATTCTAAAGTTTAGCAAAGAAAACTCCTTTGCTGCTTCCTCAAGTTATTGTTTTTGTTATTCATCGTGTGTGTGTGTGTGTGTAAAGAAATACTTTTAAGTCTGACGTGTGAAATGTGTACTTCCTCAGCAAAATGTATCCAATGGCCATATTCATATGACCAGTTCAAATATCAAAGTTTATCTTGAAAAACAAGTTTTGGAAGATATTCTTGTCTCATATAATTTAGAGAATTTCTTGAGCTGCCACATGGGCAGTTCCTACTATATTTAATTTAATGTGTTAAACTACATGAACAACATACTTGAAATTGTACTTGAAATACAAGTCATGCTGTTTCCTTCCATAAATATGATTACCATTTGTGAGGTCCAGCACTTTCATGAGCCAAAGTAAGACACATAGTTAAGAAGGATGGTGAAAAATATTCTAATTATGACATAATACATACTGCTGTTATGCTCCTGATATACTAGTCTCTTCCTCTGTTGCTGCCATCTATCATCCATATAGTGCTACAGCTTTTATTTCAAATATAACTTAATATTAAACATTTGTTCTTTAAGAGAAATAGTTCTGCAGGACACTTGAAATCTAGGGGGTCCCTTAGAGAAAACATTATGGAGAGTCCTTCTTCTGCAACCATATTCTTTGTGATAATAAAAAACCAGACATGCAGTTGTGGGTGAAGACCCTTTCACAAGGAAGAAAGAACAGAGTATCTCCTACTTCCTACTTTATTTCCTATTTAAAAGAGCACAAAGTTCAAAAATGATTTAGCTAAATTTATTGGACAGGTGAAACAGTAACAAAATCATAAAAGAAATGAATAAAGTCCTCAATAAAAAGACATTTCTGAACCAGAAAATAAAAATAATGTGACAAATTAGTATGCTCCCACCTTCACAGGGCATAATAGGTGTTCAAGGAATTTTTGCAGTCAATAGAAATCAAGTCAATTTCAAAGAAAATGAAAAAAAGAAGGTAAAATGGACTTTTTAGGAAAAAGAGAAAGCATTCATTAAAAAATTATACATGCTTTAAAGAGAACAAATGTTCCATGCTAAAACCATTTCTACCCATACCCAAATTTACAAAGTTTGTAGATGTGCAATCATTGCTACTTCTGCTTGCTTTAGATGCTGAGGACACATTGAGAATACTACAAACCTTTCGTCCTTCATTCCATTCCCTGCAGCTAACAAAAGAATACAAAAAGCCAATTAGTTTCTCCAAAAAAAACAACCCAAAAACCCACAACCCTGCTCACCTGGAATAATAAATAATCCCTCATCCTTGCTCTACCCAAAAAAGGAATTAAAAAAGAAGTTAGAAATCTTCCCTAATATCATTCCACATTTTTGTGAAATAGGATGTGAATTTGTCTGGCATACTGTTAAAAAATCTGAATGATTGATGTGAAGATATGATGCCATCATCAATCATATATATGTAACATTTAGTGACAGTTGATATGATAAAATAATAGAAGTCCCATATCTTTTGCAACCAGACATTTAGTAACTGTAGTGATACTTGTTGGCTATGCTGGAAGAGAATGAATATGTGGTCTAAACAGGAGGCACCAAGTCCAGGATATTGAAGGTTTAATAATGGGATAGGAAAGACTGAATTCAAGAGCCAAAAGTTGGGATCAGGCAACAGTTCTTGCCAATGAGAAACCTCACACTTCATAAGCTTTGCAGAACTACAGTGTTGCAACACAAAAATAAATCCACTTACTTTTATATAATTTCAAGGAAACTACTACAGATCCTGGAAAACTTGTCTCAGTTATCAGAGCCAAATAGTGTCATGAAAGCTCTTAGATCTAGTATTGAATTTGAAGTGGCATAAACCCTTGCCTGAAAGTGCCCAAATTTTAAACTACATGCACGGTTGCAAATATGAAATGGCAGTAAATGGCATGGCACTAAAGGGTGAAATAGCTCAGGAAATCTATAGTAAGAATAGGAGGAGAAAGAAGAGGTTTTAGGCGACCACATTTCTGGCTCCTCAATAACAGGGCTCTCATGGAAAAATCCACTTTTCAGTTTCTGTAAATAATGTTTTTACTAGCTTTTAATTTCAGCAATGGCTTCCACAAATATTTACACTGTTAATATTATTAAGTGCCAAAGAATCTTGGAAAAAAGAATTGTTGAAAAAATCCCATCAAGTTATTGCACCTGTAATCATTTTCCCACCCCTTTTCGTTGTTATGGCAATAATGTATTCCGTGACAGATACTGGAGAAGCAAGAGCACATACAACATTACTAACCAAATATAGGTAAATTTTGAAGCTGGGATTATTCTTATAAAAATAACAGTACTTGTTAAACCATTTCAAGTTTCTGAACTAAGAATAACTAGGATGTATTGATTTGCTTTCTAGGCATTTGATTTATTAATCTAAATTTGAAATCATGATCCTCCTTACCCCCTTTTGTTTTATTAACACTTCATACTATATTTTCCCTGGCTGGTAGAATACAACAGGACTAGGATTGGAGCCCAAAGCTGGACTAGATTCAATTAACCTATTATAGTACTTTCATTCCACACTCAAGTGAGCCACTGCCAAAACCTTTTGAAGCAGTTTGGATTTGATCTGTGGAGAAATGTTAAGAAAATCACAGCCCCACTTCAAACTATTGCAGATCCTACGGTAACAAAAATTCTCTTGCAAATGCCTTGCTTGGTGGCTGTTCAACTGCTCAAAAGAAGGCAGAAACTCAAACTGACCATTTTTTTTATCAATTTCACCATTCTTTCTTCTATCTGATGAGTTGCAAAGTGACCAAGCTTACATTTACCCTTCAGGATTTGGAGTTTGGGAGGAAGAGTGAGACATGGACATAATCAAAACAGTCTGAATGTCTCAGACTATAAGAGTGCTGACTTTAAACAACCTTAGCTTGGGAAGAATTCCATGGTTGAAAATCTTAAAGGAGAAAACAATCCAAGAAACTTGGGAAATTCTGAAAAATATTATCATAAAAGCCAAATCCAGTTCAATACCATTGGTATTGGGGGGGAAAAAATCAAAAAGTCCAAGATGAAGTCAGGAAAGATAAGGCCCAAGAATGAAATAAGATGTGCATTAAGTGTCAAAAATAATAATTAAAATTTCCTTTCAACATATAAAAAACAAAAAAAATCAAGGAAACAATCAGTTCAGTAATGAGAGAAGATGGCAAGAAAGTAATGGGCAGTAAAGAGAAAGCACAACCGCTTAATTCATTATTTGC
This sequence comes from Thamnophis elegans, assembly GCF_009769535.1. Taxonomy (NCBI): domain Eukaryota; kingdom Metazoa; phylum Chordata; class Lepidosauria; order Squamata; family Natricidae; genus Thamnophis; species Thamnophis elegans. Next base: position 102,091,555 of record NC_045558.1, read on the forward strand.
ATCAGTCTTCATGCAAAAAAGAAAATATAGCCCACCTTATCAAAAACGTAACAGTAAAAGACAGACTAGAAATACAAATTAAAATAAGCAAGAAAATGGTAAGACAATACCTGTTTGCTCTAGATAAGTTCAAATCACTGGGACTTGATGGATCACACCTCAGAATTCAGAATAAACTGGCAGAAATGATATCGGAACTATTGAACCATATCTTTTAAAGACTCTGGAGCACTGGAGAAAAAAACAGATCCAGAAAACTGCAGACTAATCAACCTAATCAATACCTGGTAATATCATGGGAAAGATAATCAAAACAGAACTGCAAACATCTTAGCAGCAAATAAAGTTATAACCAGAAGTCAGACAGGTTTGTCAAAAACAGATCACACCAAACCTATGTTGTTTCATTCTTTATAAAGTGATTTAATTAGGGGACCAGGGAAATGCTGTAGATATAGTATATTTGGATTTCAGTAAGGCATTTGGCAAATCTACTTCTTGATAGGCTAGAAAAATGTTATTCTTTCTTTCTTTCTTTTTCTTTTCTTTCTTTCTTCCTCCCTTTCCTCTGTGGGAAGCAATCCCCCTCCCCAAAATAACTGCTGAATGTCACTTTGCAAACCTGAGCAGCTTTTCAATTTAAAGCAGGATTCCAAAGTTTGTAGCTTTAAAACTTGGGGGCTTCAACTCCCAGAATTCCACAGCCAGGCAGGCTCAGTTCTGATTTAAAGCGACAGCATTTGTTTTTCTCCTTTGCTGAAAGGAGAAAAACTTTCCTGGCAGAAAAGTGAATTTCCTTCCTTCTTCCTCCCTCCCTCCTTCTCTCTCTTACTTTTTGAAGTTTTTTTCCCACTTGCCTGAACCGGCAGGAGGGAAAACTTTTTTTAAAAAAGCTTGTGATGGGAGAACAGGTTCGGGGGCATTGGCAAGCCACCATTTTTACTACTGATCTGTTATTCTGAGTTCTGTCCAATGAGAAAAAAATATGTGTTTATGTCTTGAAATAACAAACTTTACATAGATTTTACACAGATTTCAAGTCCAAGATCTAAAAAATCTGTTCTTGAGAAAACGCAAAGAATCAGAACTGTTTTCAATGGATACAGAATCTTTACCTGAAAATGCCCTTTATTTATATAAATTACCTGAATTTTGTAATTGATGCACACAGATACCCCACATTGATAAAATACCAATGCATTGTCAGACGTTTACCATCATAATAATTCCTACTCAACAATTAAAATATCAAAATGAAGGAAATCCAACTTTTAATTATTTGAAAAGTTGTAATTGTAAATGAAAACTTGTGAATCTATTTTAATGCAGGTTGAAGGAGTCTTGAAGAAGAAAAAGTAATGACTTTTCCATGCTGATATTGGATAATCAATCTATAGAATGTGCAAAATTGTAATTATATAGTGGATGAAAGTGAAATGTCTTAAATTAAAGCATCATTTGTAATAATTCTGTTTTAAAGTTTCATTACCAATTATTTAAAGCCCTCAAACATGTGGGAAATAATTTAAATGAAATAATAGTTTAAATGGTCAGAAATGTATTTAAGGAGCCAGGGCCAGACTCCTGCCCATCTCTGATCAATCTCATTCCAATCCAAGGAAAGGAGGAGCCATCTCACTCCATTAAGACTAGCCCACCCCACTCATTCCAACAGAAGGGTCTGTTGCAGACCTCGTTGACCAAAAAAATCCAGTTGGTGGGGTTAAGAAGAGCCTTTTATGTTGTTCTCCCAGCCTTGTAGAATATTCTACTACCCTTTCTGCCTTCTGGAAGAACATCAAAACCTGGTTTTGCCAGTTGGCTTGGGTCCCTCACTGCTGGAAGTTAAGAATATCTCATCCCCATGCTGTCCATCTCCTTGGTTCAAGTTTTTATATAGCATTGCAATTGTTTCTATATTTATGTTTTTATGTTTTGTAAGCCTTAGAGTCTTATTGGGTGGAGTCAGAGTCACCTTATTGGGTGGGGGGAGCACATACATTACATATATACATACATAGTTACATACATACCAAGACAACAGTCATAATAATGTAAACAATAAGAAAAGGAACTCAAGAGGAATTATAATGCCTGATGGAAAATGCAGGGCTTCCTTATCAGCCATTCTGCTTGAATGGAATAAAATACTAGATCTGTTCTTTGGAGCTAACAACATAGCATTCAAGGATTATCAAACAGTCCTACTCTTTTTTACTCCTTATTTGAGTGGACTTTGCAGTCTGCTGCTTTCTTGGGTAAACATAATAGAGGAACAGATACAAAACACTGCTGCAGTGATCTTCATCTATAGCAGAGGTGGCTTGCCAAACCAGTAGTGAAATTTAGGCCTGGGTCGCAGAACCAGCAGCGACCCAGGCCTGACCCCCCCCCAACCAGTTCCCTCACTGCTGCTTGGCTGCCGCCATTTTGGATTTTGGTGACTGCATGTGCAGTTCACTGTAAATTGTTCTGCATATATGCAAGAACAATTTACATTGAACAGTGCACACACATGCAGTGGGCGTCTGGCATGCACACATTGCATGTGGGTTGTGAACAGCAGTAACGCCAGCAGCAACCCACCCCTAATAGTATCTCCAGGATCATGAAAAGTTGCAAAGTGAGAGGGAAAATGAGAACAATTGGTCTGAACACAGCAAAAGTGTACATCCAAAACAAACTGGGAAAAGGCAGAGGTTTCACAAGATTTTGACAAGCGAGGTGGTGCAGTGGTTAGGGTGCAGTACTGCAGGCCACTTCAGCTGACTGTTATCTGCAGTTCAGGGTTCTAATCTTACCGGCTCAAGGTTGACTCAGCCTTCCATCCTTCTGAGGTGGGTGAAATGAGGACCCAGACTGTGGGGGCGATACGCTGACTCTGTAAACCGCTTAGAGAGGGCTGAAAGCCCTATGAAGCAGTATATAAGTCTAACTGCTATTGCTATTGCTATTGATATTTCATCTAAAAATAAAGTATCCAAGTGAAATATTCCATTTCTGAAACAAAATGCAATGATTTTTTTATTTGTTTGTTTACTATTATAGTTCAAACAGAATATATTGATGCAATCAGTTTTTCTTGGCACTTGGTGCCTCCTTCTATTGTAATCCTTCACACCCCTTTGTTTTCTTGTCCTAAGCTCTGGCTTTGTTCCTCTGATCCATCTTTGCCTTATTTTAGGATTCAGCTTTGGTGCTGCCATCCACCACCAACCTGTGTAAATTAGAGTATTCAAAACCCAGCTTGCTTCCTGTAAAGCCACTGGATGAAAGAAAGATAATTCTCCAAGTGCACAGTTTTATGGTATAATCTTTTCCTGCTATTAAAGAGCTTAATGCATGGGGCTGACCCTGATTCAACCAAATTTACGGAGCCCATTAACAGTAATCCTCAAAGGAAGGGATGGAAAAAAGCTAAAGCTCCTTTCAAATGCAAGGAAGAAACAATCTCCATACAACTTGCAATTCTCTACTATACAGTAAAAACGTTAATAAAGAAAAGAAGTCAACAGGAAATAAGAAAAAGGAACAATTTAGGTTAGTTCTGCTGCATATCTTTCAAGGAATATCTTCTTGAATTATTACTGAAGTCAAAAGAGAACTAGAGAAAAATACAGATTTACATCAACAAAAAAACCCATATACATATGCTTAGTGTGCTATAATTATGTACACATAATAACTATAATTTAAATTAAAAAATACCACATGTTATTCCTGGGAAAGACTATAATTATTTGGACTGGAAATCTTTCAAATAAAGAATGGCTTTCTGTAAAATAAGATACAGGGTCATCTTAGATTGTTTAAAGAAATCCACAGAATGAATAACTTAAAAAAACTTGGTATCAGAGCAAGGTCTCTTTAATAGAACATCCTAATTTCTATGAAAAATCAACAATTTCTCTGGGAAACTTAGTTGTAATTATATCTTCTATCTGCTATTTTTCCTCAATAAGCACAATCAACTATTTTGCCTATTCTTCTAATATAGTCTAAATCAGACATATACAATCTGATCTTCTAAATCTTATTTGTTTGTATCTGCTTCCTGTTCAGAGAAGGGAGGTTTTTATTGAGAAAAATGTTTTTTCCCCTTGAACAAAATCAAACAAGTCATCTGAAAAATAATTGCCTTTGAAATGGCAAAACTTCTTTCTTTTTCTTGTGCTCCAACCTTTATTTAAAATCAAAACTGCAGTAACTGTAGCCAACATCATGCCTCCTCATTCCTAGCATGCCTCTAGTACTGCAGATAGATTTCAAAGTGACTGATGAAATTGGGAGAACATCATGGATATTAGACTGGACTGAAAACCCATTCAAGTCATCAACAAATAGATAAAAATACACTATATAAAATAAAACTCTAAATAAAATAAAAATCAAATACCAACTTTTTAAATGAAATTCAACTTAAACACAATTATTATATATATATATCTATATGTTCAATTGCATTCATTGTGGGCTAACTGAGTTCCACATGTGTTGAAAGAAGAGATAACAGCAGCAGCAGCCTAGATCTGGTATTGTCATTATTGAGGAAGAAGAGTTTTTCAGCAGAATATCTGATAAAGCTGAATTGACTTTCATATGCACGCAAGAACTGTTGCTGAAGAGAAGTTTCAACTTATTTTAAATAGTTTACATGGCCAACCATTTCATAACAGTGACCCTTGATGGCATAACAACGATTAATACAATAGCAAGAAGCAACGGCCTATGACCCATACTGTACATTCCAATCTTAAAACCATATCAGTAACAGAGGTTGCCTATACACCTGGTCCAAATGGAAACTGCCCATTTTGCATCAAGTTTACATATTTCCCCATTAATAGTTGAAAAGGACATGATTTATTTCACAGAAATTCAACTAAAGAACTGATATTGTCTGAAGTATGTCCTCAGAAGTAGCTTATTTCAGTTGAATAATAACAGCATCTTCTCCATTCAAAGAGGCAACTTATCATACATTGTGTGAAAACTTCTTGCAATGAATGCAGAACTTCCCCAAATAGAAAGAAATTGTAGTGGAAGTTGTTCTTAATGTAGATACCATTGTAGTGAAAATGACATCAGAGGGAACAATAAATACTTCCCCAATCCCAACACCTCTTACATGCAGGGTTTAGATTCATCCCTTGTGTGTGTATGTGCGTGCATGCACATGTGCACATGTGTGGGCTGTCGAATTCAAAATCCAGGCCCTGATATGGCCTATAGAGTGCTTAGATCTGGCCCACAGAGTTGCCCTAGAAACAATGAAGGATCGGCCTGCAGTGCCTTTGCAAGCAAAAATTGAGTTTGGGAGGATCATGCGCAGGACCCCCCCACTTTGGGCTCTGTTTTTGTGGGCAGAGGGCTAGCAAAACAAAGTAAAAACAAAACGAAAGGTGAAATGTTTCCCCTTTTGCATTTGAGCATGCAAGAAAGGACAGGAAAGAAGAAGGAAAAGAAGAAAGAAAAAAGAAGGAAAGATGGGAAGAGATTAAGGAAGGAAGAGGGGAAGGAAGAAGAAAGGAAAATGAAGAGGGAAGGAAAAAGAATAAAATGAAGGAAGAAGGACGGAAGAGACGCTGGGAAGGAAGGAAGGAGATTATAATGAGGGTCTGAGGGAAGTCTTGCCTTAGCGCTTAGCCACCACAGATGCCCCTGACATGAGTGATGTCAAGCTGGTCACGCCCACCCCAGCCCCTGAGGTCAAACACAACCTGGATGCGGCCCTCAATGAAATCGAGTTTGACACCCCTGGGCTAGGGGCTAAAATATATGAAGAACAGTTGCAAGAAGTTTGCAACGTTATAGGCAACCTATAACTAAGGAGAAATTTCCTAACAATGTGAACAATCAAGCAGTGGAATGGCTTGCTTTCAGAAGTTGCGGATGGTCTGTCACTGGAAGCTTTTAAGAAGAGACTTGTCTGGAATGGTACAGAGCAGTGATTTTTTGGATCACGTGCCAAAAGCGGGGGGATGCAGGGGGTTGTGCACGGGCGTGCCCACACCCATAATGCTATGTGCATGACCCAGTGACTTCTGGTTTGCTCATATGACCGAGCTCATAGGGAAGCCTCCTGAAGGCTCGGAGGGTAAAAAACAGCTTTAAAAGAAGACCAAAGTCAGCTGGCCAGTGCACACATGCACGCTGGAGCTCACAGGGCAATGGTTCACATGCTTTAAAAATGGCTCCATGTGCCACCTGTGCCGTAAGTTTGCCATCACAGGTATAGTCTCCTGCTTGTGCAGGGGATTGCATTAGAAGATCACCAAGATCCCTTCCAATTCTGTTATTTTGATCAGGGACAGGAAATGAAATCCTGTGAATTTGAATTTGAAGCAATTGGAAATGCTTAGCTTTGAGAAGAAAAGGCTGAGAGGGAAGTAACAGGAAATGATGCTGTATAGAAAAGGATCAAGTTCTATTCTTCCCTCATGTGTTCCTAAACATATTATGGTTTTGGGATACAAAAGAAAGATTCCTAGCAGTAAAAGTAATCAGAATAATGCAAGCACATGATGGACTCCCCCCGTCACTGGATGAAATGAGGTGGAAGCTTGAAATTGTCTCATAGATTTCTTCAGAGGGATGAACTCCATGACTTAAATGGCTCCTTTCAGCTTCATAATTTGAAAGAAAAAACTATGTTGGTCTGTTTTTGTCGCAAAAATAATGTGGCATATAGTTTTGTGGATTTATGACTCTTTGTTTTTTTTAAGATATCAAAAATGATTCTTTGGTAGAGAAAGGTTCTTGAATATAAATAAATGAATTTCATCTGGATTTGAAAATTTGGGGTTCCAATTTTCAGATTGTCCGCTAAGCAGATCCCCTAATATGTATTTGATTTGCTATCACTATCCTTATGTAGCTTTTCAATATAGTACTTCACCACCCGTACAGTCCCACTTGTATTCCTCTCTTCATGCAGGAGAGGTTTCAGCGGAAGAAATAAAAAACCTGTGAATATTTCCCATTTTCACTTTTTTTTTCATAAAGACAGTCAGACTCTGACATAAACAACAATTTACACCCAGCATTTATTTTGGAAATTACAGTGGCGTGTTGCTAACGCACACAGATAAATAATGTTTTATGGGATTCTACAGAGTTCTTTCAAGGGAGAGGATGTTTAGTAGAAACAAGATGATTTACAAAATGGAACACACCAGATTTAGCAGTTAATCCTGGGAGCATATAAACACTCAAGGAACTCCACAATTAAAACAAATTAAAAGGGACAGAAAAGAATAAGCATCACATTTGTGTGTGTGTGTATGCTACTTACATATATACATACACACATTACCAACACCACTGGATGCATTTGGATCGAATTCAACATTTTTATTAGTTTATCCAAATACAAAATAAAATACAAAATGCAAAAGAAAATAATGGAAAAATAAGGGTAGGGAACAGGAAAAGTGTAGAACAAAGGAAAAAAAGAAAGAAAAAGTGTTGACTTCTGACTCCTTTTGGTGCAGTAGAATAAGATAATTGCATCAAACTTCAACTTTTTACTTTTAATAATATAAATATAATACAAAACAACGCTATAGGATATTGCACACCAGAACAACTAGACAAAAAGTTTTTTCCCAAATGCCACCACTCTGCTAAACAACTAATTCCCACAACACTTTCATATTACCTACAATGCCTGCATTATTATTATTATCATTATTCGCAACAACAGAATTGTATCACAGTGGCCAGTTGTTTCGCCGGATTTGGCATTGATTACTAGTTGGGCCCCACCCAGGGGCCTAGGACGTCGTAACGTATTTTCGTAATATGCATGCAGATCTCAGCAGTGCGGCTTTTTGCATTTGACTGATGGTGATTTTGTCAATTTTTAACTGTTTTAAATGTAATTCCAGTGCTTTTGGAATAGCACCCAGTGTGCCAATTACCACTGGAATTAGCAATGCTGGTTTGTGCCATAATCGTTGAATTTCAATTTTTAAGTTCTGGTATTTCGCAATTTTTTCATATTCCTTCTCGGCGACCCTGCTATCACCTGGTATTGCGATGTCTATGATTGTAACCTTATTTTTCTCAACCAGTGTGATGTCTGGTGTATTATGCTCCAGTATTTTGTCTGTTTGCATGCGAAAATCCCACAAGATCTTGACCATCTGATTTTCGGTGACTTTTTCAGGCTTATGTTCCCACCAGTTTGTTGCTGTTTTAATATTATAATTTTTGCACAAATTCCAATGGATCATTTGTGCTACTGAATTGTGCTGCAATTTATAATCAGTCTGCATGATTTTTTACAGCAGCTGAGTATGTGATCAACAGTTTCATCAGCTTCTTTGCAAAGTCTGCATTTGGCATCATCAGAGGATTTTTCAATTTTGGCCTTAATGGCATTTGTGCGGATAGCTTGTTCTTGCGCAGCCAGGATTAGTGACTCTGTTTCTTTCTTTAATGTACCTGCTGTTAATCATAACCAAGATTTTTCACTGTCCACTTTATCTTTTATTTTTTCCAGAAATTGGCCATGCAATGCTTTTTTCTGCAAACTCTCCATTCTTGATTTTATCACATCTTTTCTGTATTTTTGTTTCGTCTGTTGGACTTTCAATAGATTTTTATTCTTTACTTCGATTAATAGATGTTCTTGACTTTCTTTTAAATAATTAGCAGTGCATGTTTTTCTTCTTCAACTATTTGCTTCACTTGTAATAATCCTCTGCCACCTGATTTTCGGGGCAGGTATAGTCAGTATCACCACGTGGATGTAAACTGTAGTGCATTGTCATTAGTTTCCTGGTTTTTCGGTCCAAAAGGTCCAAATCAGCTTGTGTCCAGTTAACTATACCAGCTGTGTATCTTATAACTGGTATTGCCCAGGTGTTTATGGCCTTGATTGTATTTCCACCATTCAATTTAGATTTCAAAATTTTCCTAACTCTGTTGGTGTACTCTCGCCTGACAATAGTTTTTACTTCTCCATGCTTGATGTTATCCAACTGCAGAATGCCTAAGTATTTGTAGGCTTCATTTTCTTTGCATTTAATTAATTGGCCATTGGGCATTTCAATTCCCTCACATGCAGTGATTTTGCCCCTTTTTATGGATACAGTGGCGCATTTTTCCATGCCAAACTGCATTGAAATATCGGTGCTGAATACTCGGACTGTGTTTGTCAGTGATTGGATTTCTATTTCTGACTTTCCATAGAGTTTCAAATCATCCATATATAATAAATGAGAAAATTTTTCAGCTTCTTTGGCTATTTGGTAGCCTAATTTCATTTTTTTAAGATTACTGATAGTGGGATCATCGCGATAATGAAGAGAAGAGGTGAAAGTGAATTACCCTGGAAAATTCCTTGCTTGATATTAATCATTCCGTAGTTCTCATTCCCTACTGCCAACTCAGTTCTCCATTGTTCCATCGCCTTTTCAGTAAAGGATGTAATATTTTTGCTAATGCCAATTGTTTCTAAGCATTTTATGATCCAACTATATGGCAATGAGTTGAATGCCTTTTTGTAATCAATCCAGACCATATTCAAGTTCATTTTTCTGTTCTTACAATTTTCTAATATCATTTTATCAATTAGGAGCTGATCTTTTGTGCCCCTGCTCTTTCTTTTGTAGCTTTTTTGCTCTACTGGTGAGATGTTGTTTGTTTCCAAATAATCCATCATGTTATCTGCAATAATGCCTGTGAGTAATTTGAAGGTTGTTGGTAAGCATGTTATTGGTCTATAGTTTTCAGGTGTTGTTCCTTTAGTTGGATCTTTCTGAATCAAGTATGTTTTTCCAGTTGTCAACCATTCATCAATTTGGCCCTTTTGTAAAATTTCATTCAGTTGCCTGGCCAATATCGCATGTAAACTTGTCAGATATTTGAGCCAGAAACCATGTAATTGGTCCTTTTCAGGTGATTTCTAATTCTTTACCTTTTTTACTCAATTTTTGACCATCTCAGTTGTTATTTCTAATACCGTATTTTCACCCATATAACCCGCCCACGCAGATAACCCGCACACGCATATAACCCGCGGGTTTTCTGGATCGTGTAAAATGTTTCCCGTATACCCCGCCCACGCATATAACCCGCCCACGCAGATAACCCGCACACGCAGATAACCCGCACACGCATATAACCCGCGGCGAGTAAAAGAGAAGGGAAACAGCTGAGATGGGGGGGGAAGAAACGGAGAAAGAAAGAAGCCTGCGCACGCTGGGGAAGAGGAAAGGAACGAAGGAGAAGGAAACAGCTGAGATCGGGGTGGGGGAAGAAACGGAGAAAGAAGCCTGCGCACGCTGGGGAAGAGGAAAGGAACGGAGGAGAAGGAAACAGCTGAGATCGGGGTGGGGGAAGAAACGGAGAAAGAACCCTGCGCACGCTGGGGAAGAGGAAAGGAACGGAGGAGAAGGAAACAGCTGAGATCGGGGTGGGGGAAGAAACGGAGAAAGAAGCAAGCCTCCGATCGTGTAAGCCTCCGATCGTGTAAAATATTTTCTGTATACCCCGCCCACGCATATAACCCGCAGGGGGGCGCTGTGCATGTAAAAACCGCATATAACCCGCGGGTTATATGGGTGAAAATACGGTACTTGCATTTGTTTGTTGCCAATGCTTTTCTCAAAGTCATGTATCCACTTTGCTTCCTTATTGTAGTCCTTTGCATTTTCCCACAATTCTTTCCAGAATTCATCTGTGGCCTGCTTTTCTGGGTTTTCACTTTTGGTGTCACCATTCACATTAAGACTTTGATAAAAACGCCGTTGGTCTGATCGAAATTGCTGATTTTGTTTATATTGGATGATTCGTGCCTCATATCTTTCAATTTTTCTAGCTGTTGCTGTTATCTGCTGTTTTATAATCTCTACAGCTTCATTGATGTTTCTTGTATCCAATCTATATCTTCTGATTAGCTGATCTATGATTTTGTTGTTTTTAAGCCATTGCACATGCATGTTCTTTAAGTTACCAGCATCTGCCCTTAATTTTTTGACTTTTTGTTCTAATCGGATTTTCCACTTTGGCTTTGATGCTTTTTCGGTTGTGTGACTAGGTACTTTGATTTTAATGCCTAGTTCATTAGTGACTATTACAGCTGCGCTGTGCATTAACTGGTTCATTTCCAAGATGGATCCCGATTCAATTGTTGAAAATACTGCATTAACCATTTTCATGATAGGGGCCAAAATTTTCTTAGGCAAAGTTTTTAGTGATGGTAAACGTTGCCTTTCCTCATTAAGCAGAAACTGCTCCATGACCTTATCCTTCAATTCTTTTTGTTTTTTAGTTAGTTCATCATTTGGTTTAGTGATAACTGGTTCTAGTGGTAGTGTTGTTATTTCCTCCCCAACACCTTCTTCTGGGAGTTCTACTATAATGTCTTTAGTTGTGTCTTGAATATCAGTTATTTCCGCTTGTGATGTTGTTTTTTTGGTTTTGCAATTTGCCTGAATTCCCTCAAGTTCAACTTCACTAAACACTTTATTCCATATAATAAATCACTTTTGATCTGCTAGTCATTGTTCACTAACATTTGAATCTGGATATTGTTGTTTCCATAATTTATACATTCGCTTTAAATAACCTCTTTTTTCTGGCTCTGAGTTGTAGTAACAGGCCATTATGGCACGGTTTTCATCTGCACTATATTGTCTTTTTGTTGGCTGGTCCACTTGTAGCCCACTTGTTGACGGATGTCCAGGGACCCCAACAACCGCCGCAGCCCTTGTTAACCTGCGCGACGACCAATGCGGTATAGAATTTTTATTCGTTTCTTTCACCATATTGTATGGGTTGACGGGTTGACCCCAACCAACTTGACCCCAACCCTCCTCCTTTCTCATCCGGGCTTGGGACTGGCAATGGCGGAGTATTATTATTATTATTATTATTATTATTATTATTATTATTATGTTAATCTTTGGTGAGATTCACAGCCTTTGGGGCTGGTTGGTAGCTTAACAGCTTGAGTGCTAACCAAGGACCTAGGAACTGTTAAGCTGTTCCAAACAGGGTGGTTTTTTATAGAATCAGAATGTTCAAGTCTGATAAATTTAAAATTTCCAAATAGCGAGGTAGCCCTTTAGGTATTACAATCGGGATAACACATGATTTCTTTTTCCACAGTTGCTCAATAATAATAATAACAACAACAACTCCGCCGTTGCCAGTCCCAAGCCCAGATGAGAAAGGAGGAGGGTTGGGGTCAGGTTGGCAACCTGGCCCCATAAAAAAAAACCCGCCAACCCATACAATATGGTGAAAGAAACATCCAGGTAGGGCCGCAACTGGTGCACCAGGCGAACCTGGGCGAAAGCCCCCCTGGTGACAGCCGACAGATGGTGCTCTAATGTCAGCTGTGGATCCAGGAGGACACTCAAATTGTCCCTCTCTGAGGGGTGTATAATTTCACCCCCCAGGCTAAGAGGTGGAATATCTGGACTAACCTTGAGAGGCAACATCAATAGCCACTCGGTCTTGTCTCGATTGAATGCAAGCTTGTTCGCTCCCATCCAGACCCTGACAGCCTCCAGGCACTGGGACATCACTTCCACTGCTTCACTGAGTTGGCACAGGGCGGACAGATACAATTGAGTATTGTCCGCATATTGATGATATTTGATCCCGTGCCGGCGTATGATCTCACCCAGCGGCTTCATGTAGATGTTAAATAGGAGGGGGGACAGGACTGAACCCTGCGGTACTCCATATTTGAGGGGCCTAGGGGTCGACCTCTGTCCTCCAACCAACACCGCCTGCAGCCTGTCCGAGAGGTAGGAGGAGAACCACCTTAAAACAGTGCTTCCCACTCCCACCTCCCATAACCGTCACAGAAGGATACCATGGTCGATGGTATCGAAGGCCGCTGAGAGGTCAAGGAGCACTAGAATAGAGGAATGTCCTCTATCCCTGGCCCACCAGAGATCATCGATCAGCGCGATCAAAGCAGTCTCTGTGCCGTAACCAGGCCTGAAACCCGACTGAAAGGGATCCAGATAATCTGCTTCATCCAAGGTCCGCCGGAGTTGAAAGGCCACCACCTTCTCAACAACCTTCCCTACGAATGGGAGGTTGGAGACTGGGTGATAGTTGTTTAAAATGGCTGGATCCAGGTATAGTTTCTTAAGGAGGGGTCTCACCACCGCATCTTTAGAGGATGCGGGAAGGATCCCTCCAGAAGAGAAGTGTTAACAATCCTCTTGAGCCAGCCATGTGTCACCTCCCTGCTGGTCGAGACCAGCCAAGAGGGACACGGGTCCAGTAAAGAGGTGGAGGCACTCACCGCTCCCATGGCCTTGTTCATTTCCTCAGGAGCGACAAGTTGAAACTCGCTCAATAAAATCCAATCAGGACCTTCCCCCGGCACCTCGGCTGGTACTCTCCAAGTGGAGTCCAGGTCCGTCTGGATCCGAGTGATTTTATCCGACAGAAACTGAATAAATTCCTCAGCTCTACCCTGTAGGGGTTCGTCTGCATCCCTCCCTTTCAAGAGGGAGCGGGCTATCCTAAACAGGGCGGCTGGGCGAGATTCTGCGGATGCAATAAGAGTGGAAAAATGCGCACATTTTGCCGCCTGTATTGCCACTAGATAAGTCCTAATAAAGGCTCTTAATTGTGTTCGGTCGGATTCTGAGTTACTAGACCTCCAGCGTCGCTCTAGGCATCTATTTTGGCGCTTCATCTCCCGGAGTTCCTTGGTGAACCAAGGAGCCCACCTGGATCCACTGCTACGGAGAGGCCGTAAAGGCGCAATCCGGTTTAGAGCCTCCACCGCCGCTATATTCCAAGCAGCGACCAAGGACTCCACCGGACTGTGAGCCAGAGAGTCAGGTATCTCACCAAGTGCCGTCTAAAATCCCATAGGGTCCATCAGGAGCCTGGGTCGGAACCACCTAATCGGTTCCCCCTCCCTACAGTGGGGGATTGTTTCCGAAAGTCGAGCCTCAGTAGGAAGTGATCTGACCATGACAAGGGCAAGATCTTTTTTTTTTTTTACATATATTTTTATTTATTTCATTTTCATTTTCATTTTATACAATCACTTATATACTGTGCGTAAAAAAAAAAAAAAAAGAGAAAAAAAAAACCCAACATGACACTTCATTCCCCCATACACCCTCTCTTCTCCCCCTCCAACTTTCATTTCACCCCTCCAGCATTCCCCTCTTCTACTTCCCTTCCCCCTCAGACATCTCCCCCTCCCTCCATCTCACCCTCCTTACATTCCCTCTCACTCCCTCTTTACTTCTCCCTCCTCTTTCCCTCTTCTCCTCGCTTTGGTGTATCCATACATTTCAGTTTGTTTTAAAAGAGAAAAAGAAAAAAAGAAAAAAGAAAAACGAGCCGCAGTATACAAGTGAATTCTTATTGTTCTAAGAATTGAAACTGTAATTCCACCCTCCCCCCTCCCCCCTATAATCCCCCCTCCCTAACCCCCTTACGGCTTCGCAGGTCCCATACCCGGCATAATTCTTTAACAAGCATTTGAGTATAATAAGGCCAGATAACTTGAAATTAAAAAAATAAAATAAAAGTAAAGCCAAAGGAAAAAAAAAAAAGAAAATAGTAAAAAATACAAAATAAAAAAACACACACACACACACAAAAAGAAAGGAGAAACAAGAAGGGTCAATAAACCCACTACGTTAACACAGCTTCCCATTATCTGTAAATCTTAAACAATGTAGCTCATTCCAAATTTCGGTTATTTTACTACTTGCAGGGTTTCAAACTGTATTAGAGCCAGGTAAGTTGGTCAATTAGGATTCCCCAACTAAAAGTCTCATTGCTTTGTCTATCTATTCAGACCTTTAATTTATCTCTTTTTTATCCGAATATCCAAACCTTTCTATAAAACCATTAAACTCAAGTACTTCTTTCATTTTTCATTTCCAACACCTCCCTTTCTATCCTTACCCACCTCCACATGTAAATTTTTTTACCTTCCACCCTGCCTTTATCCATATCCACATATATATTTTATCCGCATCCATTGCTCCTCCCATATTTACTCCACTTTCCTGAAGACTCTCCGACCAATCTTTCTTGACCTTATATTGAAATAGCAACTCAAACAAACATCAGCTTGCATTCTAGCCCCAGGTAGTCTAATTAAGCTTTCGCTACCCTTCCCTCTCCCACGCGCCTCCCAACTCCGTTCGTCCCAGACCACAACTCAAAAAGATCGCAATCTCCGCTCTCCTCGCCTAGGAAAATAATTCATGCGCAATTTGAGTTAGAGTTCAGACAAATCTTATATACAATATGTGTCCACAATCAGCAACGCTTCTTTCAGTCTCCATGTCTCATCATTGATATACAACTTTTCCATTTTATCCCAGACGGAAATCATAAAGCTTTAAGAGCATCGCTAAGTCTTTATTCTTTAGTCTTCTGCCCTTCCGGAAGAGGAAAGCAACACCCTCCGCCTTGTAGCCACGTGTCTCGCTGTTTGTCTTCTCCTTCTCCTTGTCTCTCTCCAGGTCCGGATGAATCAGGAAGTCCCGCCTTCAGGGTCTCGTAGTAAAATTCTCGGGCTTCATAGACAGAATTAATGCGGTGTTTTTGGTTGCCGAATGTAACTGTAATACCAGCTGGGACTTCCCATTTGTATGGAATCTGAGAATTTCTGAGTTCTTCGGTTAAGAAAGCGTACTCTCTCCTTGATCTTAATATTTGAGATGGTAACTCTTTAAAAACAATCAAGTCCTGTCCATCAATTCTCAACCTCTTGCTGTAAAGCCTCTGTATTATCTCATTTCTGGATTCCCTTGTGGTAAAGTATATAATTATGTCCCTCGGAAGCTGTCGCTGTTTTGCTACCCACGAATTCTGGCGGTAAATTCTTTGAATCTGCCAATCAAAGTTAAATCCCGGACTTCCCACCAAGCGGCTGAAAGCCTCAAAGAAGATCTGTTTCAAATTTTCCTGTTGGTTTTCACGCAATCCTCTAACTCTTATGGCAAAGGCAGTCTTATTATAATTTATCATGACAAGTTGTTTTTGAGCATTTTCAATTTCCTGTTGTAACGTTTGAATTTTGGATATCAAATTAAGATTAGTTTCTTCCAAAAGTTCCAATTTATCTTCCGTTTCAGCAATATAATCTGTCATGACTGTCATTACTCCGATCATATCCTTCTTTGCCTGAGCAATTTTAGCATCAAATTGATCATATAAATCCGATATCAGTTGATTAATTTCCTGTCTGAAATCATTAAGCGTTTTGAGAAGAAATTCTTGTGTTAACAAATCTCCCGTGGAGGGTGTAGGAGGCAAGGGTAGCGGCTTCATAGCAGTTTTTAGAGATATGTTATTAAGGAAGCGCTTCTGTTTAGATTTGGGAGCCATTCCAGAGTAAAAATAAAAGACAAGCAATCAAGCGAGCCAAAAATCAAAGTCTCTGCTCCCCTCAGTTAATCTTTTAGCAATTAGTACGGAGGAGCCTTCAGGAGGGTAGGGCTGACTAAGTACGTCACATCAAACACAAAAGCTACGAGATCGCCATCTTGTGACGCAGCTAAAAAAGAAAGGGAGCCTTTTGCGAAGTTGAAGCTGGTATTTTAGATAGTAATAGAAGAAATTCCTCAGGAATGGTCCCCGCCCGGATTGACTTTTAAATAGCTTAGCTTTGTCCTGGGGGGGGGGCAATCTGCCTAGGGCTGCAAAAAAGGCAGCGCGGAAAACTGGCCGGAGTAAAGGCTCAGCTAATGTTGAACCTCTTCTCCATTCACAGCAAAAAAAAAGCTATGAATTACAAAGAGATCCTAACGACTGACCTGCTCCCTGCCCCTTTCTGCCAGAAAGGGGAGATATCTATAGATCTTATAAGATATACGAACCAGAATCCTGACAGGAGCTTCGTTGAGCTCCCGACGGCGGCAGGCTCCACCCCCCGAAGCCGACAAGGGCAAGATCTTAATGCCCTTCAAATCTAGATCACGTCTCCACTGCTCCGAGAGAAACACAAGATCGAGCGAGTGCCCCGCTGAATGAGTTGGACCCTGAATTACCTGGGTCATGTCCATGACTGTCATGGAAGCCATGAATTCCTGCGCTCCGTCAGAGCGTTCACCGAGCGACAGCAGGTTGAAATCTCCCAGCACTATAAGCCTGGGGAACTCAACCGCCAGCTCGGCTACTGACTTGAGGAGCACAGGCAGGGCTGTTGTAATGCTGTTGGGAGGTAGGTACATTAGCAACAAACCCATTTGACCCCCAAGGTCCAACTTCACTAGAAGGGACTCATACCTGACAATCTCCGGAGCAGGCATCCTACGAGAAACTAGGGACTCTCGGATGATGACTGCCACTCCCCCATGGCCCAGCCAGGTCTCAGTAATACATGCCAGGTCTGCCCCCTCGTCTAATATTAGGTCCCGGACAAGGGGAGCTTTGTGAACCACAGACCTGGCATTTAGCAACAGCAGCCTGAGACCAGGGCCCTGACAACTCTCGCCATCTGGTCCTGAAGTGGAGCTGACAGGGCCGGAAGGAGGGATTGCTGTGATGTAGCGAACCCTCCTTCCCCGGTAATGGCTAGCCCTATAGCTCCCGTCAAACCTGCCTCTCCCAACTATGACCGGGATGCACCGGCCCATCCCCGCACCCATAGGCCCCACTTCCCCTCCCGAAGCCTCCGTTCTCCCCAGCAGGCCATTCATACCACACATTCTAGAGTGAGAGGCAGAACCGCCCCCCCATCCACTTCTACTAGTGCACTCAGTGGTGGGGGCTCCGGACTGCGCTCTCAGTCCTCCCATCCATACCGGCCAAGCATTCTGCACATACATATCCTACTAATCAAATACAATTAATACAATACAATCGCTAAAAAAATCATTAATTTTGAATTAATTAATTTATTTTTTTCATTAAATTTCTTCCTGTTAAATCCAGTTGTGCCCTATAGAGTATATTACAATCATGTGTACTATTTTCACATTTGTTCCTAAATGTTTTACATTATAAAACCTGTCCAATGTCATTTCATTGTTCTTAATAAATAAATGCATTTATTAACATCACTATATTACTAAAATCATACATGCATACTTAAACGTTGTTACCTAGAAACAGATATTCCAAAAAAGAGAATGCAGTGATTTGTAATGTGGGTTTTTAACTTTATATCTTAGCATGTCATGATATAAGAATCATGAATTCTTAAGGTTAAGATGCTGGCTGGATATCAGTCACAGGTGGCTTGGGTCAGTTATTATAGTTCTCCTCAGGATTTGCCTGAATATGTGAAACCTTTAAACTGAATAGAAAAAGGAGCATGCACATTGATCTTTCATTAATGGTGGTTATGTTCAGTTGAAAATTCTAAATGGAAAGACTATTGTACCTAAAAAGAAATATACCTCTAGGTGTGATCTGTGAATGTGTTTTACATACAGTGAATGTTTAGATTAATTAAATCTTCAAAGTTGCTTCATAACATGTGAAAATGTCTTTTTAGAACTGAATCCAAACTACTGCCCAGTCTAGTAGGTAGTCCAGCTCAGAGCTCTGATCACAGAATGGAGATAGAAACTGGACCAAGTTGATTGATACTGTACAGTGTAAGACAAAATGTAGTAGGACCATGGACAGATATCATACAAAGTAAGCAGTTTCTCTCACAAACTTTGAGTTCCGAGACTTTTAAAATCATCTGGCTAATAATACTGAGGGTTAGAGTTGCAACATATCTTTAGGACACAAAGATGGAGAAAATTTTTCTATCACTTGCCTATCTTTCATTGACTCCCTTATTAATAAGGTATGAACAGCATTAAAATGGGTATCCTAGATTGGAGTTTAATGCAGCTGTTATCAATAACAAGAGTGGAAAAATCCAGTCCCATGTCCAGGAGACCTTAATTCTGGAAGCCTTATTTTGGAAGCTTGTTTGCACAGTGATATTCTATACTCAGAATAATAATAATCCATACACTAGAATCAAAAGATACAAAGAAACCAAACCTGAAATTTCACAAACTATATCTTAGTATTGTATATGCATTAAGATATCCTATTTCTTCTAACATTCCTGTGAAGTAAGTTATGCTCATCAAGGAAATCAATGCCAAAAGTTAGCTACTAAGTTTCACAGATGAGTAGAAATTTGAGTTTCTTTCTGCCTGCACTGCAATAACCAAACTGCAGTTGCACGATTTTATTATTCAAGTCAGTAATAATGGCATTGGAAACTTAATATGTCCATAGAGTATAGGTTGCTAATAGATTATAAGTTACCCACTCCTGAAATGGAATTTGCAATTTCAGAGCTATATTGTTGTTCTTCTCATACATTCATTTCTTGAATAAATTGTTCATAATTGTTCATAACAATTAAGACTGACATCAAAATATTAAATATTAAAATGTGACTAATATTGATAGATATACATTTAATTTTATTAATCTTATCTATAATCAGCTTAAATGCATTTTAAAACATTAGCCAAACTCAATAATAGTAGCTTTTCCTTTCTCTAAAATACTACATCTAGTTCTTGGTATCATAGTTTAGGAAGGACATTGACAGATTGGAGCATATCCAGAAGATAGTAAACAAAATGATAAAGGGCCTAGAAGAAAAATCTTATGATTTTAGTTGGAAGTACTGAGTATAATTGGCTTAGAGAGAAAAAGAAGACGATGACTGGTGGGGAACATAATAGCTTCTCCAGGTATTTGAGATTTGTTCCAGAAGACAGGACAATTACACAGAAATAAGTTTTGGTAGGACATTTGTAAGAATCTTTAATGGTAAGAGTCATTCAGTACAGGAATATAATGCCTTGAGCAGTGGTGAACTTTTTATCATTGCAGTACTTAAACAGAGATTTTGGGAATGTAAGTGCAGCTTCCAGCACTCTCTAACATTCTGTGACTTTATTACAATATAGAACACCTATTTTGAATATATAGCCAGAGGGTTAGCTTAGTTACTGTAGTGAAAATAACTATATCTTTTTAAAACCTAAAGACTAACATATTTATGATCACATAACATTTGTGGGTTAAAATCCATGCCATAATATTCATAAATAATTATCTTGAAGAGCACATTGATATGGGGATGGGCAAATGATAAAATCAGAGAGAAATGAAAAAGAAAAAATACCTTACTATATGGGATGCCAGTGTCATTTAATTACCAAGAAAAATTATTAGTCATGCAAATATCACAATCTTTACTTTCATTTCCAGTTGACTTTTTAATTTTTTAAACTCTGATGGGATATATATGGTTTATTGCTTTGTGGGATATGAGGAGCTGTCAAGATAGTTAATAGGTATATTAATCACTCACAAAGCCTACTTCCTGATATGTATTGGATGGGTTTTGTACCTATTTGTTCTGGTTATACAGGCTGATAGTATATTCTAAAAGTATTTCTAATCTGGAGTCCAACTGCCTAATGTTTAACTAACAGAAGTCTCTCTGAATTACAAGTATCATTTGTAAACTGAGATGCTCTTACAATAAAGCTGAATATTTTTTTTAAAAGAATTTCCAATCCAAATAAACTAAAAAAAAATTAAAATACAAACAAGCAACCCTTAAAATATATATTATGAGTTGTAATCCAATTATTTAGGGAGATGATTCACCAGATTTTCTGAGAAAAACTTGTTCTGCTTTCTTGCTCACTGCTATGTCATGAATCTCTTGTTCATATAAACAACATCTTCTATTTTCCTCAGTCAAGTGTTGGAGGATATTTGGAGGGGGGGTTGCACTGTCCATATGGTACCATAATAAAGATTACATACTCTATTTGTCATGTATGTATTTCATCAAATTTATAAGAACCATACAACACAATAAAATATGGTAAAAACTGCCAAACTTTCTCAAAAAAGTGCTATGATCTAACAAATCTGATAATCACCACCACTTCCACCCAAAGAAACAAGGCTTGGTAATATCAGCTTGGTTCACACATGCTAAGCTACCAAAAATATCCAACTGGTTAAACTTAGCACCAAACATAGCACATGATGTTACGTCACATCATATCACAATACATTAGATGATTATATCTGCCAAAGAGTTAGGATTAAGGTGGGGTTAGCTTTACCACACATGATTCTGTGGCTTATATGCATGAAGACATTACAAACTAAACTAGGTATTCAAAGAGGACAGCTATTCTCTCATGGCAGTGGTAAAGAAAAGTAAAATTCTCAATATTCTGATTCAGATTCAAAATTGATAGCAATATAATGGTTGCACTCTACTTTTTATGTTGTTAAAGTCTCTCTTTCTGTCTCTGTCTGTCTGTCTGTCTCTCTCCCCTCTCCCTCTCCCTCCCTCCCAATTTGATAATTATGGAGGAAAAAACATATATTCATCTTATTGGACCTCTCATTAACCATCTTATCACCTGAAGCATTTTGTAACAGTACTATCCCTACATGGATATTACACTGAAGAAAGTGAAACTAAAGGACCACTATTCATCCTCTTGCATTATAGGACACATACACAATATTTGTGTATGTATGTCTCTTATACTCCAACACATACAATTTTAAACAAAGATTCTTTGAATTGTAGAAACATGTTAAGATGTTTCTTTGGTAGAAGTGCTATTTTAGATGTTGCATTTCTCTCTGGCTAATCAGATTACAGTAATTTAAATGTCCAATCTTTCTACCTGTTTGCTTGACTCACAAGTAGAACATGATTTAAAACCCTGAAATACAACTACACTTGCTATGAGTGCCTATTACTGTAACAGAGCCTAGGAGATCTCAAGACCACATTGGTTAGGGCTCTTTAGCAGCCCACGAGAAAAATATGCTCATCGCAATATTTACTGCTTCAGTTGTTGATCTCTATTCTGCCATAATAATGGCTGAATCAATAATGATTACTGTTTTTACTATTTAATTGTAAGAAAAATTAAGAAGGAATGTAATTAGTGGCTTTCAATGGCTTTGTTTCCACAAGTTACCACTAAGTGCAGAGGTTAGCAACTTTCTTCTGTGCAGGGGCCAAAGACAATGCCACCACTGCTATTGCCATTTCTGGGGACATTGCTCTGCCTTCATCAAGATGGTTGGTTAGAATGGCCACCTAAAGAAGCCGGCCATCTCCAGCCCATTGATTATAGGTTATCAACCACTGGTCTACTGGTACTTGGAACTGTGTGTTTAGCCACCTGTTAAGTGCTTAATTAAGAGATTACAGGCATATATGTGCTTTGTGCTTTGTGCTTATGATCCAGCAGGCAAATTACTTCTGAGCAAAGATCTGTCTTTTGAAAAAGTTAAACTCATACCAAATAGCATGGCCTATGAGTCCCTGAAGTAAAAGAGGCACAAAGTGAAACAGGAGGAAGTGATGGATTATGAACAATCCTAATGTTCAATTAATGTTGCAAAAAATGACAATCTTGGCAGTGAGTTCAATCCTGTTCTTGTGTTTGGACCATCTGGAAGTAGCCTTCACCAAAGCAACAAAATAATAACAAATGTGGTCTGTTATTAGCAGAAGCAGTTAAAAATATGTAATGGTCCCAGCATTGCACACATGGAATAACCCAGCTCTCTTTAAAACTGTGTAATATAGGACTAATGATTTTTTAAAGCAGTAAAGTAATACAGCAGCCAGGTATCTGTCAAGCGCAAAAGGCCAAGTCCACAATCTAAGCAACTAATGGTTAACACTATTTTGGTGCCAGATAAGAGTTAATGGAATTCAAGAAGGTTTGGTTTTAATTTGTTTGAGGCTACATAGAGATTCCAGGCTGATTTCTCTTTTAACTCTGTCCCCGGGTCCTGTACTCCTTCTCCTACAGGTTCCGATCTCTTCTGCAACCCAATTCAAAATAGTTATGGAAGACTATTGAAGACCAATGATGAGGGTAGAAGAGGCATGACTACAACAGCCTAAAGTAGAAAAGAGAAATTAAATAGATCCCATCCTTGATGTATTAATCATCACATAATAATGAACTATGCTAAAATACACTAGGTTAAAAAAAAGTCTCAGGAGAAAAGGGAAAACAATAGTAAAATTGAAATAGCTAAAAATGTTAAGTCACTTTAACTGTAAGCTGGAATTAGATGAAGCCAACATCATGACAGCTAATCTTTAAAAAGCGGGAGACTGAGTTGCACCTTAGCTGGTTAGGTGACTTTGGGCCAGTCACTCTTTATCATCCAAACCTCCTCACAGGGAGGTTGTGGTGGAGAAAATAGGGGGAGGAAGGAGTATTAGATACATTTGCTGCCTTAAATTTTGATAAAAATAGTAAAAATGAGGTACAAATATAATAATGATAAATTTTATGGCATGGATAGAGGATATGAGGATTAGCCCTTAAATGGATGTTTGTAATGTTATGTTTGTGGCCATAATAAAATTAATTGGTTGATAAATGGATGCTTGGAACCAGAAACAATTCAATACATGGAGGACTGAAGGCTGTACAGAACTGGCAGATGACCAGTATAAGATTCGCATTTACTGTTCCTAGAACTGTTTAAATCTATACTGCTGGCAAAAATAATGGCTGACATTAAGTCCAAAGCAATGGTCTGATGTACATATGTCTTGATTTAAGCAAACATTACCATAAATTGTCAGATTACTTATTCATTTTCAGAATCTCCAGACAATGTAAGTGACGTATGTAGTGATACATTAATTGAAATAGAGTGTACGGGCAGGAAGGTAATCATTATTTTCTCTTTGGTTTATTAGGACCTCTTTATATTTGAATTCAGAAAGAGAATCTGTAAGAAATTTGTTTTTCTCCTATTCGGTTTTAGTTTTGTAATAGCAGAGATCTTTTGTGGATATTTTTTTATATGTTTTGAAATTATCCAGAAAACTCTGAGCTGTTTAATATAATCTGTAGAGCAAAACAACAATAACAACAACAACAACAAAAATTCTGCTGTCAATTTACATGTGCAGGTCTCCCATTAATATGTAATAGTGCTGCGCATGCATGAGGATGGCCCTTTCTATGATAGTTTTATTACCACAAAGTGGCAATTAATAACTGGCTTTATATATATAATAGCCTGTTAATATTTCGAGTTCTTGCTATCGCACTGTTGTTATGATGGCAATTGTGAATTAAAACCGAAAGGGGGAAGCCCTCCTTCCTTTTCTTGCTTCCAGCTGAAGAAGTTTCCTTTCTGTTACCAAAAGTTTGCCTAGCCTTATTTTTTATAGCTAGGTGAGAAAGGATTTACAGGGAGCTGAAATCACTGGAGCTAATTAGTTGAATGGCCCTATTATTTATCCAGGGACACGTACTACAATAATTGCTATTGCAGGTTTCAAGCATCTCCAGGATATTAATTCCAGAGCTCTCATGTCATCTCAGTACAGTAAAACTTCCAAATGGCACCCTGAAGGTGCATAATCTCATTTTAAAACTCCTTTTTCTTCTTTTTTTTCTAGGAGAACTGGCAGAATTTCCTTCCATAAAAGCTGAAAAAGGAGGGAAGGAACTCATAATATTTTCCTCATAAGAAAACACTAATATTTTTCTTATTATATTTTTCCCCACTAGTCCACTGACCTTTTCTTTCCTATTCTCAAGCTTTCCGAGAAGGGATTGCTATAGCACACCATTTATTTGGAAACTAGATCCACTACCCACCCAGTGATTAAGGGAGATTTTACATGATTTCTCTCACAGGATTTGACACTCACACAAATAACAAGGATTACCTACCTCTCATGTATAGGGAATATTGAGTTATATTCCATAGTATATAAAATACTGCTTTGAATTGCCCCAGAGAAATTCAAACTGAAATGTGCTTCAGAGTCATAGAAAACATTTAGAATATTTAAATATAACTTGGAATTTAGGGGATCCTTTATTTGCCCACATATTTTGTATACTGTGGAATCTGGATCATATTGAGATTTATAATAATCATGATGTGATATTGATAAAAGCAAATAATAGGCAAAGAAACAGAAGTTGTTATGTAGGATAAGAAATTTTGTCCTGTGCCATAAGAAGCTCTATACTAGACATGAAATTAAATAACAGTGGTTTTCTTCATTTCAAATTGAAAGCATTTATATGAAGTAGCTTTCAAACTGCTAATTTATGTTTTCCATCTCTCTTGCAAACATAATACTGAATGTTTTCAAATTTACTCATATCTTGACTTGATTGTCTCCAAGACGAGATTATGTGTTCCACTGAATAATTGTGAAGAACAAGTTGGAGTAATAGAATTATAACTTGATCTTGATAAGTCTTGGCTTGGTAATAATATTTGTGAAAATAATTTTGGCAACTTAATTGATCACAAATTAACTGAGTCAGCAGTGTGATGAGGCTGCAAATAAAATGGAATTTTAAGTTGTGTTAATAGAAGTCTCCAAATAATGAGAGGTAATAGTTTGATTTATTCTGAATTGATTAATCAAAACTTTCCTCAAGTTATTTATTTTCTAGGCAGAACATTTTAAGTGATGGCAGGCAAATCAGAATAGTATCAAAAAGACCAACTGGGGTTTAAAAACTAAGTCCCCTGAACAGATTGAGGAAAATGGGTATCTTGAACCTTGAGTAAAACTGACTATGCTCTTCAAATATTGAAGAAGTATTAACACAGAAGACAATTACAACCTGTTGTTTATCATCCAGAATGCAGAGCCTGGAATAATTGTATTAAATTATAGGAAGAGAGATTCTGGGAAAATTTTCAAGTGAAAAGAATTACTTAACAATGGAAGCAGGATTGTGACAGTCAAGACATATGTATTACCAAAATTTTTGTTTCTATTTCAAACGGCACCAACTAAATTGGACAAATTTTTTTAAAAATCTTTGGAGACAATAGTGACTCAGTTTATATGGCAAGGCAAGAAAGCACGAATCAAAGCCCAAACATTGCAAAAACGTAGAGAACTGGGAGGCTTCGGAGTACCCAACTGGGAAGCATACTATAACGCAGCAATCATGACATGGGTGAAAGATTGGGTGATGTTGAGTAGAAGGCGCCTATTGGCTATAGAGGGACATGACCTCCCCCAGGGATGGCATGCCTCCCTCTGGCAAGAAAGAGACACTCCCCATAGGTACTTCATGGGACATTATATTCGGAAGATTTTGATGGGGGTCTGGGAAAAGATGAGGAAAAAATACTATCTTAGGGTTCCGTGCTGGTTGGCACCATTAGAGGCCTTAACGCATCCGAGTGTATTTAATTGGACAAGAAACATAACATATAAAGACATCATGACAGAAGATGGCAACATGAAAACAAAGATGGAATTAGAGCAACAGGGCAGGAATTTGGAATGGTGGGAATATTTACAGGTTAGAAACAGGTTTAAAAGTGATAAGGCACGTTTTGGGATCTACCCAAACCCTCAGGGGCTAGATAAGATCCTGTTTGGTGGAGACAAGAAAATGTTATCGAAGATTTACCAATTTTTGACCTGCCAAGATGCTAATGGAGAGATGGACAAAAGCCTTCTAATAGCATGGGAGAGAAACCTTGGCTATGAAATTGAAATGGGCAAATGGTGGGATCTATGGAGTAAGACCATTAAACTTACAACATCTACAGCATTCAAAGAAAACATATACAAGATGGTTTATAGGTGGCACTTCCCCCCAACGAGGTTAGCCAAGATGTTCCCTGGGTTATCTCCATTGTGCTGGAAATGTGGAAGAAAGGATGGCACATTCTACCATATTTGGTGGTCCTGTACTGAGGCCACGAAATATTGGAAAAGGATTAAAAAATGGTTAAAAGAGGTTACTGGGGCAAACATGGAATGGAGACCCGAGAACCTTCTACTAAGCATTAAACCAGAAAACATAAGCAGTTCAATATGGCATTTGAGCCTACATATAATTGTGGCCGCAAGAATAACTTATGCACAATTTTGGAAATCCACTACCATACCGTCGGAAGATGCTATAATTAAAAAGATCTATGAATGTGCAGAAATGGACAGAATGACAGGTTGGCTGAGGGACAAAGGAGAAACGGAACATTATCTTAGCTGGAACCTATGGTATATGTGGGCGACAAGGAGAACAGCAGGGACTTAAAATGGGGAAAGTTAACATGGGTATTGTAATAGATCCCTGAACTTTGCAATGAGAAGATGTGGCTTAGAGACCTAACAATGAGGAAGAAAGAAAAAGTTGGGCTGTGAATGACTGTCACCGTGGGGGGGGGGAGGGGGGTTGTATGTTTAAAATGGTATTTGTATCTGTATGTTTTACGCTTAAAAAAAATGTATAACTAATGAATGCCGATACAAAAGGCTGTATATTTACTTTATATTGTTATGTATGATTTGTCTTTCTTATGTTGTTGTATTTTTCTTTCTGTTTTTTTAAAGGTAATAATGTTTAATAAAAATTATATTAAAAAAAAAACAATGGAAGCAATTAGTTAGGAAAATGTTGAATATTCTTTCTTTGGATGTATTCAAGCAATCACTAGAAAATCATCTGTAGTGTGAATTTGAATTTCTGTATAGTAGGAAGTTATATTTGATAGCATGTAATATTCATATTTTGATGAACTTTTTATGATAGGATTTTCTCATTTTTATATGCTAGATTCGTACCCTGTCTTTCTGACAGGAGCTCAAGACATGGTATCAATACTTCCTTCATCTCATAGTAATTAGTAGGCCTGATAAGTACCTGATAATTTAAAAAAAATCATAACCAGAGTATATGATTAAAAAAATGAAAAGCAGTTAGATAAAAGCATGCTGTAGAACATACTTTCTAAGTTCTAGTTAGATTCTTTCCTAAGCTTTCTGCCTGCCTGCCTGCCTGCCTGCCTGCCTATCATAGTGGTTTCGCAACACTAAAACAGATTAGCCTATTTACTGCTAGTATATGTGCCCATCCTTATAAATACAAATATATGGCTAAATAAACTGCAGAAATATGGGCTTAGCTGTACAGAAGGGGACTTGCATAAATGTAGAGCCATTCCTCTAAGAAATTTATCACACATTTCCCCCTACCATGCTAGGATGGAGGCACATTCCATCTACGGCCTTGCACTTTATTGCCCTCAGCGGTAATATTAATAACAGTAAAAAATAATAGCATGATCAGATAGCATAAGCTTTAAAGAAATGCCCCATTGTTATTCTAATGTTCTTAAAATCCGTCCTTCTTATGTGTACATGTACACACACACACACACACCTCTGTGTTCTAGAGTTTGTTTAGATAAATGATTTGCAATTATTCCCTTCTTCCCAAAGGAAGAGAGGAAGGAAGCAGAAAAGAAAAAAAGAGAGAAAGGGAAAAGAGAGAGAAGACAACAGAGAAGGCCATAATATTTGCTTAGGAAATTTATTTTTACCAATATTTCTCAATAAAATAAAGTGTATAAATGAAACCGGACTGACACCACCGTATTTTCTACCTAGCCTGCAAATTAGAGAGACAGTTCAGCAGTTGACATCCATTTCCTTCCACATACTTCTTCATCTTTTTCTATCTTTAAGAAGGAAAACACTGGAAGCTGCTATAGTAGTAAAATACAGCAGTAATGCAAAAATAAAAGAGCATTATGGGACTGTTTGTGTCTGTGGTATATTGTCTAAATACAAGTTATTAGACAAGTTAGCAGGGGAAGGGGCACTGAAAGTCTTCAATTGTATCTGACTGAGCAAGAGAACATACGTTATCGTACCTGAACGTTGATTCTCATGGAACAGCAGGATGGTTCAGGAGTGGGTGTTCTCATAGCCTGATTGGTCGAGAAACTGAGTCAATAATTCAGAAGCCACACATATGACTCTCCTTCTTCCTTGGCCCAGTTTAACGAGGTCGTAGCTTCCAGGAACTGAAACAAATAAGGGAAGACAAACAAGGGAACCTTCTCCCCATTCCCACTAGCTAACAGCCAGCTGCAACTATTGGGTGGGGGGACATGAGCCATCCTGCTGTTCCTGTGATCTGTGGAAGAGAGTGTTGACTTTTGGAAGAAAGGTTGGGTCTAATCGGAGGACTACTATGTTTTCATGAAAGGTGAATAGGTTAGAACGAGATGGCAGAACTCCAAGTTCCAAAATGCACCTGGCAGAGGTGACCGCCACTAGGAAACCACCTTAAGCATTAGGAACTGGAGAAAAAGTCCTAATTGGCTCAAATGGTTTGCCCACTAGGGCCTGGAGAACTGTGGGAAGATCACATGAGGGGAATCTGTGGACCATTGGGGGCCACAGGTTGAAGGTCCCTTTAAGAAAACGTCAGATGATCGGCTGCTGGGCTAAGGTAGGGTAACGACCACCCCCAAGACCATGGAAATGGTGACCACCTGACGCCTTAGGGTGTTGTGTGCCAAGCCTTATTCAAGGCTGTCCTGGAGGACCTGCAGGACCTGCAGTGGGGATTCCCATATGGGGTCAATGACCTTTGTCCCGCACCACCTAGCAAATGCTGAATAGATCGTGTTGTAGATGCGCATTGTTGAGGGCCTCCTGGTTGCCTCGATGGTCTCAATTACCCTGTCTGAGATGTTGGCTGCCCTCAGGATCTGCTTTTCAAGTGCTAGGTGGTTCAGCTAGTGCCACTGGGGCTTCGAGTGGATTAATATCCCCTGCACAAGATGATCTGATCCCGAGGAATCTTCCACAGGGGGCACACTGACAGGCGGACAACGTCCGCAAACCATGCCCTCCTAAACCAGTGTGGAGCTACTAGCACTATCTCTGCCCCCTTTGTCTCTAGTTTCCTGACTACCCGTGGGAGGAGAGGAAGGGAAGGGAAGGCGTAGAGAAGGCCTGCCGGCCAGCAGCAACAAAACACATCTACATCCTCTGCTCTGTGTGACTGAAATCAGGAGACGAATAGCAACAGCTGAGTGTTCGCCAGCATGGCAAAAAGGTTGACCACTGGCATCCCAAAGCGATGGCAAATCTGCTGGAACAGCTTGGGTTGCAACTGCCACTCCCCATGGTCCACAGTGGCCCTGCTTAGCCAGTCGGCCTGCAGGTTCACCATTCCCATTATATATATATTCACCATTATAGCTCCGCTATAATTGATCCCTGGTGTCTCTCCACCCACATGCCTAGTCCCTAAGGGCCTAGACCCATAGGGACTTTGAGTGAGTGCCCCCTTGCTGGTTTACATGGGCTTTTGTCACCACCTTGTCCGTGAGCAGGAGCACGTGTTGGCCCTTGAGTCAGGTCTTGAAGTGGAGTAGTGCTAGGTAAGCTGCCTTGAGCTCTAACCAATTTATGTTGTGAAGGAGGTCAGTTTCTGTCCACCGCCCCTGCACTAGCTGGTTCTCTAGCACCACTCCCAACTATTAAGGCTGGCATCCATTAGTGTCAGATGAGGTGGCTCCCAAGTGTCCGATCCCAGACTTAGGGCTGGAAACAGCCACCATCGTAGGGACAGAAGCACCTGCAGAAAAAACGTGCACCAATGCCATTGATGTGCTGGTGCCCTTTCGCTGGAATGGCCCATTGCAATGTTCTGGAGTGTAAGGACACGATGCCTATGCAAGAAATCATTTTTCCTAAAAGGCTGGATAACATGAATATAGACATTGACCGAGTTCCATGTATCTGATGTATTAATTGGAGAAGGCTTTCCCGGCGGTCCGGTGATAAGAAGATTTGTTCCTGGACCATGTCGATGATCCCCCCCACCCCAGGTGCTGAAGTCTCGTGATGGGTTGTAGGTGGCTTTTTTGAAAGTTCACCGAGAACCCCAGAGTTTGCAGTGTCTGTATTTTCAGCTGCAGGTCATGTCGTGCCTGGGCCTCTCTTGATGCTTGGACGAGGACATCGTTGAGATAGCACTGGATTCTTATTGGGACTGTTCTCAGGTAGGCTGCCACCACTGCCAAAACCTTTGTGAAGGTCCTGGATGCCGATGCTAAACCAAATGGGAGTGCCCTGTATTGGTAATATATACCTGCATACAAAAATCTAAGAAATTTCTTATGATTTTCGAAGATCAAAATATGCAGGTATGCCTCGGTTAAGTCAGTGGAGGCCAGATAGTCACTCTTTGATGCCTGCGATACACCAGGCAGCAGTTGAGGGATTTCAGGTCTAGTATAGCCCTCCAACCCCTTGATGCATTAGGGACCACAAAGAGGTTGGAGTAAAACCCCAACCGCTTCTCTGCTTCTGGGACCAGTTCTATTGCCTGAATGTCAAGGAGATGAGTGATAGCATTTCTCATACATTTGTGCTTTTCCCTGACCTTGGACATGGACAAGATCCTAAAGCAATTGGGAGGAAGGAGAAGAACTTGAGCATGAGCCCCTCACATACTGTGCTAAGTACCCATGCATCTGTGGTGACCACCTCCCAGGCTTCCGCAAAGGTGTGGAGGCAACTGCTGATGGGATGATCCCCTGAGGAATCACTTCCCTCTGCGGAAGTAATCGCCACCTCCCCCTCGAAAGGGCCTCCTGCCCTGGGACTGATAGTGGTTCTGGTACTGAGGCTGAAACCTCTGCCTGTCCCTGTTAAACCTCCTATCCGCCTGTCTATTTGGGTGAGGCTGATAGTACCTATGAGATAGTGTCTCATAGTCTGGAGGTCTGTAGGCCGGTCTGCAAAAATAAGGTGCCGGCCGTTGTACTGCGCACTTGGTGGCAGACATTTATCTTTGTTCTCGACCAATATTGGGTTGAGAGAGTCTCCAAATAAGGATCTCCCAGAATAAGGTGCAGCTGCTAACCTCCACTTGGACTTAGAGTCTGCCTGCCAATTGCACAACCAGATCAGACATCTGGTGGCAACTGACGATGACAGAGCACAGGAAGCAAACTTCACCGCTGTGAGTGTGGCTTCCGCTGAGAACAGAGTGGCAACCAGCAGTTTATTAAAGTCCTGATGGAGGCATGCATCCTGAGGGGAGAGTCATTCTTGAACCTGTTGGAGCCACAACAAGGATGTTCTATTGAAGAACGAGGCAGCCAAGGCGGCTTTAATTGCCTAGGCAGCCGCCTGAAAGTTTTTGTGGAGGGTGAGCTCTGCCTTCCTGTCCTCGAGTTTGAGGTTGTCAGCAATATCCTCCACCACTAGGGTGGAAGATGTAGCCAGGGCCGCAACTGGTGCATCAACTGTTGGAACTTGAAGGATGTTGATGAAAGTTTGATCCATGTTATAGAATTGGAGATCACTACTCCCTGGGCTGGGAAAAGCCCCTGGGTGGGCCCACTGATTTTTGACAACCTCGGGAAAAAGTTATGGGGCAGGTATCTCCTCCTTGTCTGGTTTTGGCTGAGAGAATAGCGTACCTTTCTTAGCCTGCTGAGGTTGGGCAGTAGGTGCTTGAGCAGGAAGAACCTGGGCAGGTAACTCTAATTCAGCTGTTGCCCTGGCCTTGCAAAGGAGGGACAAACAGTGATAGGTAGAAACAGCCAGAGAATGCAGGAGGGTCTGGTTTGTAGGACTCCTCGTCCTCTGACAAATCCAAGGTCCCTCTGGGGTTCCTCCCCCAACAAGGATGCTTCAATGGCTACTGAAGGTGAGGTAGGCCTGACCTCAGTAGGGGCTCTGGTCTCCCTGAGTGTGGAGCTATGCCCTTTGTTCTCAGGTTGTTTGGCAGGGGCCTTGTCTTGCTGGCACAGGCCAAAGGCAATGCCATGTGAAATGGCCTGTGCGATGATTTGTTGCATGCGCTCAGGGATGTCCTGCATGAAATCTTCAGGGGGTGACTCATCCCTTGAAGGGGATTCATCCCTAATGGTTGGAGAACCCCTAGGGGCCAGAGAGGTATGAGGAATCCTGCTGGAGGTGGTGCAGCCAAAGGGATTACCCTGTAACTCACCCACATTTCTACCAAATAAGGGAGGGGAAGAAATTTCCCTGCCCCTCTCAGAGCATTGGGGAGAAGGGGAAAGGGATTTTCTCCTGCTGGTGGATCTGGTCCTATGAGCAGGGCTGATGCTGTGGTCTGCAGAGACTAGAAGCCTCTTAACTCTGGCCACTCTTTTTTCTAAGGCTTTCTGCCTGTGTTGTTCATCCTTCTCCACTGCCCTGGATTGGCGTTGAACCGTAGGGGCCCTGCCTCCCTTGGACTTGGCCTTGGCCTTCCTGGGTGGGCTAGATTGGCTCCGGGCATTGGAAGTGCCAGCTCTCCTACTAGGGCTATTGCAAGGCATGACTAAGCCAGGCTCTGCCACTCACAGCCCTTGATAACAGCAAGGGTGCTCCAAACGACGTCTGAGACTTTTTTCTCTTCCACAGCTCTCCTCCCACTCAGATCAAAGTGATTGGCTTATCTCTAAGCCGATTGCAGCTTTTCCCACATGGTGGTGCTTAAAATGGCTACCACAAGCTGCCTGTGCTTTTGGAATCCAAAATGGCCACTGTTCCTCTCCATGGAGCCACCACTGTTTGTGCAGCTGCCTCAGGAAGCCCAAAGTGGTGATTTTAAGGAGCCTCTCAACCTCCACGAACCTGGAGGATCCCTCTGCTCCTTGAGGCCAGTCAGGCAAGGGTCTTCCCCTTGTGAAGTTAGGCAACCCGATAGACTGCCTCTCTAGACCATCCAGCAATTTAGAATTTGAATTGTCCAATTAATCTGATTTTCTTTTTAAAGTTGTTCGAGGATTAAGAAATTAATTCAGAATTGGAGCCAAGGAAAATACTTCTTCTCTTAGACCAGACTGAGTTAAACTGGGCCAAGGAAGAAGGAGAGTCATAGGTGTGACTTCTGAATTATTGACACAGTCTCTCAACCAATCAAGTTATGAGAATACTCATTTCTGAGCCATCCTGCTGTATCCTTGGAGAAAATTAGGTTCAAGACGCACTTATAACAAATACCTACTGTATGTCTTCACCAATATTACACTTTTCTCTATTAGAGTAATTCTCAACTGTTTTTATAACTTTTCAAATACTCCTGTCAGATGAAGGCCATGTGTACTTATATCAACAAATAAATACTATTTGGGAGAACAAGCCTATATAATCATTTTAAATAACATTTAATCATTATGTAACCTTCATTTTGCTGGATCCTGTACCATATAGTTTTGCCAACATACTCAAGATCTATTGTAATTTTGTTTTCAGGTTCCTTTTTAATAAATTCATTTGTTAGATTTTATCCTTTTTATTGTTCTTTAATTTCAAAGCAGATAATTGACAATATGGCAGTGTCATAGGTGTTGCATCTTTTTTTTGCTTCTGCACATGCAGAGGTGACCATATGAGGACAAATTATGCATTGTAAAGATCACTTGGAGGTGGGATATATTACCAATGCAATCTATCGAATGCCCTGCATGGATTGCCTCTGTGGCTATGTAGATGGGGAGGAAGCTAACCACCAGATTACAAGAACGCAAGCAAGCAGTCAGACAAGGAGACCCAAGCTCAGTGATAGTCTCACACTGCAATGAACAAGGACAGACATTAAATTTTGCAGTTAATAAAACTGTTGGACGAGCAGGCAAAAAATAGTCAGGAAAGTGACTGAAGACTGGAAAACAGGCTCTTCGTCAGTCAACAGAAGTGCACATTTATCACTAGCCTATCAAGTTCTTAGAAGGTCAGGGCTGTACAGCACAAGCAAATGACAGCCAATGACTTAAGAATCAACATCAACACACCCCAATCAACATTTAAAAGGCTACATATTGTACAACAGACACTATAAATACCACACACAGAACAGCACACACATTGCTAGTGAGAGGTTTCCTGAAGATGGGCTCCAGCACAAATCTGAAATATCAAAAAACAAAACCTCTGGTTCCAGTGACTGACCCAGATTGGATCCTGCAAAATCAAAATTTGCCCATGTGGATAAACCTTATTTCTCCTTACTTTTAATTACATTTCTATTAACTTTAATTCATCTTGCCTGGGAAATTGGACTTATATTTTACAAATTACAAACATGGCACAGAATTTAGAGCTTTGGGAACATATGTATTCTTAGGTCTCTTGAGAGCATAAAAACAAATTCTCTTGGAAAAAGAGTTGGAGAATGAAAAAGAAAGAACCTCTCTCCTCAACTGCATCATTGGTCTACTTGGATGGAGTGATTTAATCACACCACTGAAAATAGAGAGTTCTTCATACTTTTCAATCTCTACCATTTTTTTTTACTGCTGGGAAGATAATGATGGCAATATAACAGATATAATGGCTGATCCAACATCTTATGGAAAAAAGAGGTGAATTAAATGTATGAGCATGTGATGAACACGTCTGACTACCAAGCCAAACTATCCAACCTATTCCAAGACCCCACTTACAAACCTCTAAACACAGACCCCACCACCTACATGGAAAAAAACCACCAAATCCAAAATAAAAGCCTCTCCCATCAGTGAAGAGATCCAGCAAAGAATCATCCCCAGAGAGAAATCTTCCAGATGCCCCAAACTCTATGGCCTCCCCAAGATACACAAAGAAGGAACACCACTCAGACCCATAGTCAGCTCCATAGGTTCACCTCTACAGAATCTTCCCAAATTCCTCGCCAAACAACTCCAACCCTACGCAGAATCCATCACCTGACATGTACGAAACTCACTCTACTTCATAGAAACAATAAAGAAACAAAACCTACAACCCAGAGACCTATTAATGAGCTTCAATGTCATATCCCTCTTCACCCAAGTGTCTATAAAAGAAGCCTTGACAGCTATCCAGAACAAACACAACTCCCCTAAACACCCTCGACTTGACCAACCACGACTTGACCAACCACTGCCTAACCAACACATACTTCATCCATAATGGACAAAGATACAATCAGATAGAAGGAGCACCCATGGGATCAGCCCTTTTACCCGTCATCGCAAACTTATACATGGAACATTTTGAAACTAAAGCCTTAGATAAATCTGAACACAAACCTGGCTTAGATATGTTGATGAAACTTTCGTGATTTGGCCACATGGGAAAGAAAAACTGGACAACTTCCTCACACATCTCAACAGCCTACACACCAAAATACAATTCACTGTGGAAATAGAAGCTACAACCAACTTCCCTTTTTGGACATCCTAATCTACAAAAAACCCAATGGCCCCTAGGACACACCATCTACCGGAAAAAAACACACACCAACCGCTACTTAAATGCACAATCCCATCACCACCCTGCACAGATCAACTCTGTAGCCAAGACTCTCATCTCCAGAACCAAACGCCTAGCTGACAAAGACCACCTGAAAACTGAATTAAATACTCTCACAAACGTATTAATCTCCAATGGATTCCAAAAACCGAGACACAGAACAGGACAACGGCATCGCCCTCCTCCCTTACATCAAAGGCACCACAGATAAAATCAGCAAAATTCTCCACAAACACAATATCAAGACAGCCTTCAACACTGACCCAAAAATAGCCAACATCTTAAGAAACTCCAAAGACAAAATCCAGCTAGAAAACCAAGGAGTCTATGAAATACCATGCAAAATCTTCCCTGCAACATACATAGGACAAACAAAACAGGAGAATAAATGCACGCATCGCAGAACACAACAACGCAGTAAGAAAAAAAGAAAAAACCTCCTCCTTTTTCCAGTACCTTAAAGCTACAGGACATGAAATTAATTTTGAAGGAACCAGGTTAATCTCCAAAACTGAACACTTCAACAAGAGAATAATTATGGAAGCTATCAAAATAGAGAAACACCCCCACAACATGAATAAACATGATGATACCTCCCGCCTACCAGACATCTGGAAACCAGCCCTACTTTTAAAGCCCTACATGGTATCGGACCTGGCTACTTGAGAGACCGCCTCCTGCCAATTATCTCCTGAGGCCTATAAGATTGCACAGATTAGGCCTCTGCCGGTCAATGTTGGCTGGCGACCCCCCGGGGGAGGGCCTTCTCTGTTGCTGCTCCGGCCCTATGGAACGATCTCCCCGTGGAGATCCGGACCCTTACTACCCTTCCGGCCTTCCGCAAAGCGACCAAGACCTGGCTGTTCCGGCAGGCCTGGGGCTGTTGAATTTGTCCAGCCCCATCCTAAGTTGTGAATGTTGTGATCTTTTAATGTTGTCTTGTTTTTGTATGTCCTTCCCTTCCCCTTTTTTACTTGTAAGCCACCCTGAGTCTCTTTGAGAGTGGACGGCATACAAATTAATTAAATAAATAATAAATAATAAATAAATAATAAAATAACAAACGAGTCCCACCCACCACCCAGGCCATTATAACACAAAACAACAATGGATACACAGCCTGCACCAATCTACCAATCATAATGCAACCACACAACCAATCTTTCCACTTACTGAAACAAAGCCAGCACTCCACCAAGATTTATAGAAAGACAGCAGCTCCGATCATACTTTAAGCCCAAAACCCAGCCTGAAGATGGTGAGTGAGACCTCACCGAAATGTTGCCAAGACAATCTCAATCTTACATGGGAAAAGACATGTGTGTGTGTGTGTGTGTGTGTGTTTGTGTGTGTGTGTGTATATGTGTGTCTGTGTGTGTACACACATACTCTACAGAAACACACACACACACACACACACACACACACGGAATGTTTTCATAATTACAATAAATGTATTGTAAAAGTAGACTTTGTTCAATTTAATGCACCTTAATATAACAGCTATATGAAAATGAAGTATTACAGTTTTTCCACAGCAGTAAAAACAAGCATTTCACATGCTGCAGTGAATATTATTAAGAAAATAATTATAATGAGGTTTAATGTAGTTTGGAGACAAGATACTCCAGCTTCAGGCTAGATGGCCACATAACATTTTGTCTCTTTGTTCATTGCAAGAAAGTCTACATACCTCATTGCTCAACTCTCTAAAATCAGAAGGAATTGAATATTCTGTAGATTCTTAAAGGTAATCTTAATCTTAATGTAACTTTAAAGATGTAACTAATCTTAAAATAATATTAAAGTGATAGGGTCAATGTTTAAGAATGTTTTAATGAACAACCAAATATAATTGTTAAAGAAATAAAACATTGGTGCGAGCTGTAATATTACAAGAGAAATTCAACCTCTCTTTCTTTTAAAATCCTCCCTTTGTTGGACAAGCATAAAGTTTTGTTGGACAAGAGGGCTATAGAAGACAAATGGACGAAGGAAGGTGCTTTTTATTATTGCTAATCCAGTTTTGAAAGAGAAAAGATGATTTAAAGTGCATGTTTCACATACTTCACGAGTCACTATTTCTTTAAATCAAAGGTAAGCTTTCCTCTGATCACATGGCCACCATTTCTCCTTTGAATCTGAATTGCAAAAAGCCCTATATATGCATATGTAACAACCAGTTCAATGATCACGGGCTCCACGCGTGGGGGCTCTGGATTTTAAGCCCTGTTGCACAAGGATTTTAAGCCCTGTTGCACAAAACCTGGCACTATTGTATGTTGTGGCAGAATTCGTGTTTGCAAGCAGCACAGAAAGATGCAAATTCATGAAGCATTTTGTGTGTGTGTGTGTGTGTGTGTGTGTGTGTAAAAATATAAAATTGTCCTGTGCACCCTGGATATTTATACATTAATGGTAAAATGAGAGAGGACAACTGTCTCTGTAATATAGTGCCTGGAGAAGCACATACTTTGTTGTTTCTGTGTGTTCATGATCACAGGGGCAATGTCTCTTCGGGCAGGGAATTTTCCTTTATTGGCCCTCCAGGACAGCTGAGGGGAAGCAAAACTTCATGCCAATGCAAAGGTCATCTAGTCTAGTGGTTAGGTAATTTAAGATTGATTAAGTATGTCATGAGAGAGGCAGGGTACCTATTGGATTCACTGGAAATACAGGCTAGGGACTTGGCTGGGTCTAACTGGTACCCTGTATCTGCTATGAGAGCTTTGCCTCCATCATATCCCATGGTGAATAAAAGACCTGAATAGAAGCCAAAGGATGAGATTTTAGTTGCTACTACTTTTCCATATGGATTGAAAATCATAGTTAGTGAGGCAAGACCAAGGAGAAATAATGAAAGTTTTAGCCAATAGTTCAATATGGTCATTCACCCAATAACTTCCACTTTCATGAAGTCTATGTCCAATCTCAGAAAGGCATTAGAAACACATTTTTGGAGTTAAAAGGTTGATGTTAGGATTGAACAACTTCTAATGGTACAAAGTTGTTATGAGAAGTTTGAGGATAGCATATTCACTCAGAGGATAGCATATCTGCTGTGCATTTTCAGCAAAGTGAGTGTTTTGGCTCCTGGACCTTTTGATAAATGTCATGATTTTAGTTTTCTGGTAACAGAATTCTAACTAGTCTTTCTTGCAATACTCCGCTAGTGTTTTGAATGCTTTTTTAAGACCAGTAGGTATTCTTGGAAATCAGTTGTATTATGGAAGGAGTTTTTTTTTTTTTAATGAGATGATGGAGTCCTAGACACTGATCAATGGTAAGGGACCTTGGAGATCTCTAGTCACCCTCTCAAGCAGAAAACCTTACACCATTTCAGACAAATGGTTATCCAATCTCCTCTTAAAAACTTCCAGTGTTGGAGCACCCATAACTTCCTGTTGTTTCACTGATTAATAGTTCTATCAGGAAAATTTTACTTACTTATATATTGATTCTCTTAGTCTAGATTGATAGAAAGTCAACTTGCTCTTCTGCAGGTATGATTTACTTGTTCCAGTCAATCCCGGAATTTTCATTGTAGTTTTTTTCCATGGAGTTTGCTGATTATGCAGACATTCCACAGGATCATTCTTTCCCCCCTTATTTGTATAGGGAGACCAGTGATGTGCAGTCAGGTGAGGCAAGTGAGGCACAGCCTCACTGCTCTCATTATAAAAAGAAAAAAATGTAAAAGGAAAAAGCTGAGCTAGTTGCTGCCTCACCGTTGATGACTCTGCTTAACTGTTTAAAAAAGGTAGGAGAGATAGTCCAATCTAACTTCTGTGTTTGTGTGTTTGAGAGAGGGGGGGGAGAGGGAGAGAGGGAGGAAGGAGGGGAAGGGAGAAGAAAAAGAAAATGAAAGAAGGAAACTTCTTTCGCAAAGGAGAAAAAACAAATGCTGTCACTTTAAATTGGAACTGAGCATCAATTCTGGGAGTTGAAGTCCACAAGTCTAAAATTTTTTGAAACCCATCACTGTGTCAGTGCCTCACCAGCCATAAACATCACCACACATTACTGAGGAAGACAATGATTGCAAGCTCCAATCCTTGGAGGCTAGGCCGTGGGTGTCTATGCAGATGAAGACTCTGTAGTGGCTCAGAAATTCAATTGTTTTTAATGACCTCTGGATGAATTACATCTTTTTCTGCACTTTCCCAGTCTTAGTTAAGCAACAAGTGTTTTTTTTAAAAAAAAAAAAAAATCTCAGTCACTGCTCTAGTGCCCACATTGGCAGCTTTCCTATTGTTTTGCTAGGGCATCTGCAAAGGTGTCTAAGTATAAATGTCTATGGGGATTCTTAATCATTCAAGTCATAGTTGTCCCTAAAGTTCTTTTCAAAAGGCAAGTTGACTTTCTTGGTTTCTTTTTTCCTTTTACCTTTTTTCTTGTATGAGAAGTAAAATGTTTTCAAAGGAAAAAAACCCAAGAAGGTTCAGCTAATTTTTGAAAAGCATATTTGGGTGTCCTTGTATAATTTCTAAAAGATCCCTGGGAGGATGTGGCAATCTACTATGGAAAGACCAATGCTTTGGGGATATGATATCATATATGATATACCAGAATAGGCTTGAGTTTTTGGATTTCACTACCTGAATAGAGGAAGCACTATGACTATATGTTACCTGGTGGTGGAGTTCTTGGATAAAGTTGTCATAATTCTCCAAGTGTGGGTAGGTGTAGATGTCTGGGTAAACTATCTCAATTACTTTTGATTTAGTTGGGAGGTCCACTTGAGTCAACAGTGGGTTCTTCCTGATGGTATTAATTGAGATTGGTAGAGGCCTGTGGTGCATGTTCCTTGAATAAAAGGAGCAGCACTGGAAAATTATTGCTGCCAAACTTAGATTTCTATAGTCTTGGCATATAGGAGAAAGTCCCTAGAGATACGTACTTACATTGTCAATAGCATTCATTATGGAGCCAAAAAGATAAGTGAATTCAACTGGATGATAACTTTCAAAAATACTTTTTTAAGATGCAAGGATTTAATCTCAAAGTTGTTTAAGCCAAATATAGACTTGCATAATTTGATTTGAGGTTTGGGGGCAATGGGTGAGGAATATTTCATCATATTCAGGGCTGGGTGGGGGGCATTTGTGTTGCATATAGAAGGTGGGTTCATTGGGGTGTAATCTAGCATTGAGATCCTCTCCCAGGAATATGAAGTTATTTGGACTCTACACTATAAGTTCAGCAGCATAAATCACACAATTCCTACTTTGAGGGTCTATGGGCATTTATTATGAACAGGGCAATACTGTATATGACTTGAATGGGGAAGAGGGGCTTGATATGCCATGTAAATTAGAACTCTCAGGCCCCATTTTACTCGTCTGTGATTTCCACCTGGTTTGACCCCAATTGAGAATGAGTGAAAACCATTTAATATCAGTTTCTCAATAGTTCATCTTTCCTGAACCAATATGATATTGTGATGGGAGACGAAACTAATGACTCAATCTCTGGTGAAAGCAAACCACCTAGCCACATTCTTGGTTAAAAAGGTGAGCTTATGCTGGTCACTTGGATGTCAAACAGATGTGCTGCAAGCCAGAGGCTGAGTAATTTTTTCAGGGGCAGGTGAAGGTTTCTGTTTCTCCCAAGTTTATCTAGACTGAACCTTAATGTAAAACGATATACTTTCACTATGTATAATTCCTTTTCAAACATTACCAGTCATGTCACTTCTTGTTAGAAGTATCCTTCCCCTCCTTTCTCATTAGCTAAAACACTAGTCCATGCTCTGCATCTTTGGGATTACCTTGTGCCAAATATCAATAGTTCTCTATCCTTATTGTAGCTGTCTAAGAAGCTCTTTTGGGATTACCCAGTTCCTGCTAAAGAAAGGAAGGCTACTGGATCACCTGCATTCATAGGCTGCTATGAATGTTCTGGCTAATTAGTGGATAAAGTTGCTCTGAACTGGACTCTAACTGCACAGAACCCAGATTAAGATATCTGGGACCCAGTTTTGTCGTATAATCTAGGATAAATTTGAGTTAGTGATTTCTTAGAAAGTGGACAGTTGTTTCTGAACTGTTAGTTTAGCTACCTGTTTATTGGACCCAAGTTCCTCTTGAGTTTAGGCAGCCAAGGAGATGATCTGTATTTGGGTTGGTGGTGTGGTGTCAGCCTTGTTGAGAGAACAGATGGTGTTTTCAACATTGAAGGAAGCAGGCAGAACTGACATACTCCAGGTCCCTTTAATTAAATAGTCCCATCTATTAGGACCCTGGAAACATGACTTCTCTATCACAACACTTGCCCCCGGGAATGAGATCCCCTTGAAATCTATGCAGTTCCCACACTACTCACATATTGTATGGCCTTAAAAAATCTGGTTGTTTTCCTAGATATTGGATTGTGATTACTGTAGTTCCTTTGTTGAGTATGTTTTTGTCTGTTTTTGTACAAAATGAATGGCTCACATGTTGTTTTGTATTACGTTTTATTTGTTTGCTCATTATATTGTAAGCCATCTAGAGTCAGTTTGAAGTTAACCACAATCTAAACTGAATTAATTAAACAAATAAATCCTCATGTTCTGTAGAACAAGCTGGAAAACACAAATGTTGCTAAGTGGGTTGAATTGCACAAGTAAATGACCTCAGTCAAGTAGCAATGATGTGGGAACGCAAGGTGAAATGCTGATTTTAAAGCAGCACCAAAGCCATATGGAAATAGTCTTTAGATTCCCAGGAGTAAGTAACTTTCATTTTCTTATTTCAGGACTCAACTACATGTTACATGCAAATACTTTTAGGTTTCATTGTTCTTGAATCAATGCATAAGTCAGTTTTTTTTTTTATAAAGTGTCTTTTTCAGATATATAGTAATAATACAATTTAACCAGATCTATCCTTGCTTTTGGGGGCCAAATTCAACATCCATTGTAGTTTGGTGCATTGTTAAAGTTCTTATTTACTCCAATTATTCATTATGCTTTGGAAAGGAATATAATGATATATATTTCCACAAGACTTCTTAGTTACAGGTGAAACTCAAAAAATTAGAATATCGTGCAAAAGTTCATTTATTTCAGTAATGCAACTTAAAAGGTGAAACTAATATATGAGATAGACTCATTACATGCAAAGCAAGATAATTCAAGCCGTGATTTATCATAATTGTGATGATTATGGCTTACAGCTCATGAAAACCCCAAATCCACCATCTCAGAAAATTAGAATATTACATGAAATCAATAAAACAAGGAATGTACATAAAACAATATCGGAAAAGTATAAGCATGCATATGTACTCAGTACTTGGTTTGGGCCCCTTTTGCAGAAATTATTGTCTCAATGAGGCGTGGCATGGAAGCTATCAGCCTGTGGCACTGCTGAGGTGTTATGGAAGACTAGGATGCTTCAATAGCAGCCTTCAGCTCTTCTGCATTATTCGGTCTCATGTCTCTCATCTTTCTCTTGGCAATGCCCCATAGATTCTGTTGTGACCCAGCAGGAGCTGTTGGAGCTATCACCAGACTCCGACAGCGAGGAGCCCTATGAGTCGGCTCTGAAGGATGTGGAGGACCCTGGACAGGGTTCCGACTCCGAGCAGGGTGCAGAGAGGCTGGTTGGCCACCAGGAGGCGCCTGAACCTTGGACCAATGGGGGGGGAGACAAGGGAGTGTGATCCGGACGCCAGTAGTGAGTTGTTCCTGGATGCCCGGCATCGAAGAGCTAATAGGAACTGTTGCACAAGTACAAGAGGTAATTGCACTCAGCTGGTGGTCATTAGGCTCCTTTCCATACTATAAAAAACTGCTTGTGCACACACCCCTGCAGAAGTCAACGCATTGACTAAAAGTTGGAGAACTTTCGTAACTAGCTTGGCAGGCTGGATTGCTGCCAAGGTTTGTCTGAGCGGCTGCCAAGATCTGTTTGTTATGCTTGGCTTTCAGCCACCGAGGTTTTGGTTTCTTGCTATTAAAGTACATTCAAGTTAAGCTTGTCTCGGCATTTGTTACTGGATGGAGGGGGGGTCAGAACAGATTCTCTATGGGGTTCAGGTCAGGTGAGTTTGCTGGCCAATCAAGCAGAATAATCCCATGGTCATTGAACCAGGTTTTGGTGCTTTTGGCAGTGTGGGCAGGTGCCACGTCCTGCTGGGAAATGAAGTCAGCATCCCCATAAAGCTCATCTGTGGAAGGAAGCATGAAGTGCTCCAAAATCTACTGGTAGACGGCTGCGTTGACCCTGGACTTAATGAAGCACAGTGAACCAACACTAGAAGATGACATGGCTCCCCAAATCAACAGACTGTGGAAACTTCACACTGGACTTCAAGCATCTTGCAGTGTGTGCCTCTCCATTCTTCCTCCATACTCTGGGTCCTTGGTTTCCAAATGAGATGCAAAAGTTGCTCTCATCAGAAAAGAGGACTTTGGACCACTGAGCAACAGACCAGATCTGTTTTTCTTTAGCCCAGGTAAGACGCTTCTGACTTTGTTTGTTGTTTAGGAGCGGCTTGACAAGAGGAATACCACATTTGAAGCCCATGTCCAGGATCCGTCTGTGTGTGGTGGCTCTTGACTCCAGCCTCAGTCCACTCCTTGTGAAAGTCCCCAACACTTTTGAATGGCCTTTTCCTGACAATCTTCTCCAGGCTGTGGTCATCCCTGCTGCTTATGCACCTTTTTCTTCCACACTTTTCCCTTCCACATAATTTTCTATTAATG
This sequence comes from Thamnophis elegans, assembly GCF_009769535.1. Taxonomy (NCBI): domain Eukaryota; kingdom Metazoa; phylum Chordata; class Lepidosauria; order Squamata; family Natricidae; genus Thamnophis; species Thamnophis elegans. The sequence continues at coordinate 102,136,290 of NC_045558.1, forward strand.
TGCTTTGATGCAGCACTTTGGGACCATCCAACTTCTTTTGCAATTACCTTTTGAGGCTTTCCCTCCTTATGGAGGGTGTCAATGATGGTTTTCTGCACAACTGTCAGGTCAGCAGTCTTTCCCATGATTGTGATTCCTACTGAACCAGACTGAGAGACCATTTAAAGGCTCAGGAACCCTTTGCAGGTGTTATGGCTTAATTAGCTGATTAGAGTGGGACACTTTGAGCCTAGAATATTGCATCTTTTCACAATATTCTAATTTTCTGAGATTGTGGATTTGGGGTTTTCAGGAGCTGTAAGCCATAATCGTCACAATTATGACAAATCACGGCTTGAACTATCTTGATTTGCATGTAATGAGTCTATCTCATATATTAGTTTCACCTTTTAAGTTGCATTATTGAAATAAATGAAATTTTGCACGATATTCTAATTTTTTGATATTCTAATTTTTTTCTAATTTTTTTTCAAAAAATTAGAATATCAAAGAATATGGGTGTAATAGTAATGCTTCAGTTTAGATAAAGTTGTCTTTATGCATATGTTCTAATGCTGCAGTTACATACAAAAAAAAGCAATTGTAAAATCAAAATTAGCATGCATTTATTTAAAAACAGATCATACCGAATATACTTTATTTAGCAATAAATCATTAAAATTAACCCAATTATTTTTGAGTTTAGTTTATATTATAGCAACTCCAATTGAAATCAAGAGAAAATGCACATAATATTGCTGTCAATGAATTTGTCAATTAACAGACTTATTAATCAATTAATACACTCATTCTTAAGTTGGTAAAGAGTTACCAATATTTTTTTTCCTCTTTAGGTTACTGATGTGCATATAAACCATGATTAGCTTGTATGCTTTGCTTAGAAAATGGTATCTGCCCGCTGGCTATCATTACTAGTGACTTTTATAACCTGCTTTATAAGAGGTTATTAAGGAATATGGCAAGGGATGGTAATTGCTGTCTAATATGAATAAGGCATTTTATGAAATGGTCCTTTAATTTAGATGGCTAACTGGAGAGCAGTAGGAATTATAAACAAAGACTTGTGGGGAGTGTGTGTTTTTTATGTGTGCATGTGTGATGGAGAAATATCACACTAGTTATGTTACAGCATTTGTATGGGGGGAAAAGTGAGTTAGGACAGATTTATATGTTTATATGTAACAAAAGTCTGAAAAAAATTAACTAATAAAGAAAGAGAAAGCATGTATTTCTGAGAGTGGGAGGGAGGGAGGGAGAGAGAAAGAGACAGAGGGGGAGGGGAGAGAGAAATCATAATGTACAGAGAATTGCCAGACATATTAAAATAGAAAAACTAATATTGAGACACTTGCAATTTTTGCTGGTGACTCTAACAATACTGCTTAGTATTTCGAAAGCGGTTCTGTTGTTTAAACTTTCCATTCTCAATAGCAGATATAGAGGCTTTGAATAGTTTAAGCTGAACTGAGATAAGCTGACAGTATAGGCATCTTATAAGGTAATGCTTGTGAGATCATCAGCATATTTTCTCTTTTAGTTCATTGGAATGCTTTCTGTGCTATATTTATTATACTAACTATCTATGTATAATGAAATATGAAATATATTATATAAGCAACATTAAAATTAAAATTAAAATTTCACTTCAAACTGGTAGATTACCAGCCTCCCTGCCCCATGTTATGAGAAGGAAGGAAGGAAGGAAGGAAGGAAGGAAGGAAGGAAGGAAGGAAGGAAGGAAGGATCCTGTAATGGAGGAAACCATCCTTCTGCTTCACAAGGTGAAATACAAGAATGTCACTTCATGCCATTATAATTGGAATATGGGAAGGGGTAAATTTTATGAGTTAAAGTTTACTAATAATGAGAAAATGGCCTACTTCTGTGCTCTGGGTTGTTCCAGTGTTTCTACTACAAAACCAAACATATGATTGAGAATTACAAAGGTGGGGCACAAATCCAGAGGTACCATAAAGCTTGTATGTGAAATGTTAAATAAACACAAATTTTGAGACATTACCACTCTCGGAAAAACCACATTTCACTTTGGGCAATTGTGATAGCACAATTTTATTAATCGGGGTAACTGGATACTAATGTTTACATTATTTATTAATCAGAAGGCTTTTGCAATATAGTAAGTACCATAACTTCTCTTACCTATTTTTAATCTATATAGGTCAAACATACAGATATTCTGTCATCATTCTTTATTGATGTTACTTTTCAGATGCTTCACCACCTTGGTAGCCTTCCAAATTTGCTGTAATTTGTCACTATCCTCTTTGATCAGTTGTATCCAAAATTTGACATAGTAATCCAAATAGAGTCTGACCAGACAGAGTAGAATAGAAGAATTATTCTCTATGATCTGGACTCTATGATCTCATTAAAGTTCCCCAAGTCAATTTTTGCCTTTTTGACAGCTACATTGCTCATGTTTAACGTGAAGTCAGTAAGGACACTCAGATCCCATTCCCACATACTACTGCCAAGTCATTCTGTACTTGTGTCTTAATTTTTTCCTGTCTCCATGAAAAACTACATTTTTCATATAAATTCCTTACTGTTCATCAGATCATTACTCAAGCCTATCTAGATCTTTTTTTAATTGTCTCTCTTTTATGGGTTACCCTCACAATTTGTGTCATGTGTAAACATTATAAACGTCCCCTCAATTCCCTCATCCAAGTCATTAATAAAAATCTTGAACAGAACAAGACATATCCGTCCATTCAATACTTCCCACCAAGCTGAAGCAGAGTCATTAAGGAACACTCTTTTGGATAGATCCATTCAGCCAACTATGACTCTATATAACAGTATAGATCACTTATCCCATATTTTACCATTTTATGAAGGAGCTAGATTAAATTCTTTACTGAGATAAAGATACACTATGCATACAGATCTATCCCTGTTGAATGCTCACAAATATGCTGTTTGATAATCTATTCAGATCCTGTCAAAGTTCCCAAGCCAACTTTTTTCATTTTTCACAACGGATACGACATTCGTTTCCCTCCAGTTTTCTGGGATCTCAGAGTCATCCAGTTCTCAAAGGTTATTGAGAGTATTTCTATTACCACCATTAGTTCCTTCAGTGTCTTTGGGTGTAATCCATTTGTCCTGGAAACTTGATTTGATTTAAATTAACTAAATTATTTCTTATTGTCTACTTATCTGTCCTAAACTGCAATTCTCTCACTAGAAAATTAAATAGTTTCTTTGATATAACTTATTTCTACTTTTTCCTTACAATGGGTATTTTTCCTTGAATTAGAAGGAAAGAGACAGAATGCTATGTTGCCATCTTATGAATATGGGAGGGAGGGAGGGAGGGAGAAAAGAAGGAAGGGAGGGAAGGAGGGAGGGAGGAAGGGAGGGAGGAAGGAAGGAAAAGAAACAGAAAACATTTTATCTGACCCACACAGGAGTTTTATCCCTGTCTCGAAATGAAGCACTGCCCATTTTGGTGACAAATGGTAGATTGGATCAAGGTAGACTTCCCCTAATAAAAACTCACTCTTGTATCCTCTGATATGGATATAATACTACTAAAATACCCAATCTACACTCAATAGCAAATCAATCTCATATTACTAATTGTCTGAAAATTTGCTTTTATGATTGTGTGATCATAGTTTTTTTAAAACCAGTTTCCAAATATTTCTAAGAAGCATTCAAAAATTTTACCAATAACTATGACTTAATAGAAGTCATTTTGTGTCTTCATATTGTTAATTCTTTGAGTTTTGTATTGCAATTTTATATTTTTATATATGTATACACAGAGAGAAAGAGAGAGAATATATTTAATATATATTTTATTACTGGTCTTAGACAACAAATAAAGAAACTGAACTGAACCAACTTCTGTAGACAACACACATTCAGTGATTACATAATCTTCTCTACAGAATGACAGTCACCTTTACTTCTCAACCAATTCTTTCCTGTTCCTGTTCCTTTTGTCATTTTTGTTTCCTATAGTTTGAATAGCCTTACAAAGAAAGAACTTAACTTAGCCTCTCCAGTTTGTTCCTGTCTTGACATTTCAACTTGTTAAATTACCACTCTCCCTTCCCATTCCTCTAATGCACGGCATTTTCAGGAACTACAGAGCAAGTACATTTAAACAAATAATGATGGAAACCCAAGTTAACTCCCACAGTTTGAAACTATTTATAAATAGCTGAATTTATAGTTCCAAATTGGAAGATACCACTGGGTTTAAGAGAATTGTGGGGAGGGGCAACATTAATTTTAAAATTAAGTACATATATATTCTCTTCATTCTTAACAAATATTTTGATTTCCTATCCCCCTTATAATTAAAGTCAAATGCAACTTTCCAAAATAAGGTCATTTTTAAAATATTTTTTCCATGTTTCCATTTCACAATTTCATATTTTTCCATGTTTCCATTCCACAATACTCATTAAATTTTTGGTTTAGCTTGATGACAAAAAAAGTTTAGAGTTTATTCATGAGGAGATATGGAGAAAAATAATTACTCTTTATACAAATATGAATGGCATAAATGTTTAAATGCAAAACTGTAGGCATACCATCACAAGTGCAACATTTTTCATGGATGTAGCTTACATACTTGGCTTTTGATTATTAACGTATATCTTAATCAACCATTGAGGAATCAAATAATGTCACAGCTGAGGAAAGAAGGAATGTGTATACACAGTACTTCTTTGTCTGCAGTAGGTTCATATGTCTGATATTTTTAGGTGGAAAGTGTTGAGTAGAAGATGATATGAAAATCTCATTGGCCAACAAATCGAAAAAGACACAGTCACTCACAGTAAGCCTTGCAGGGCTAGAGGGGCAAGTATTCTGACTTGATATAAAGCACTTTCCAGACTTTAAATATGCTGGTAAAAATATATATCATTATATCTTGTTTTATAATCAGATGGGTGGCATACAAATTTAATAAATACATATATAATGGGCTCAAGTGAATTGCTAGTACTGTAGTTTAAACCAATGCTTGCTAGTGTATCTTGCCTTTCATCTGATATTTTCTTTTCTCCAATATACTTTTTATTTCTAGGAAAATTATAATTAAATAAACAGCAAAATATAATATCAACTAAATATAGGATGGAATAACTGTGCACAAGCCTTCTTAAGAATCTGAGAGGCCCAGAGACAGAATGCTTAAATATTCCCTCTTTCTTCTTTTTACTAAATGAGTGGCCCAGTAAATAGGCGCTCAAAAGGAAACCTCAAATGTTAAATTAATTATTTTATTGCTTTGAAAATTGTCATATTGGATGGAGCCCATTTTATGAGGCACAATTTAATTTCCATGTTATTCCTCTACTCCATCCCAAAATCTGTTAAGAATGTTGCAGGTGAATTACTGTTTTTTTATTTCTAAATGGGATCTCTACCATAGGACTATGTACAGTGTGTGTGTGTGTCTGTGTGTGTGTCTGTGTGTGTGTCTGTGTGTGATAACAAAAATTCCTACAGTACCATCTAAAGAAAGATAATCATGATAGAACAGCATTATCACAGGTTACCTTATGCTTCAGTTCCTTGCAGAGCAGAAATTCATATTCCATCATTTGTTAATTTATGTAAAATAATATTAGTTGGTTAAATGCCACCAAATGTAAATCCTTGTGAATTCAACCTGTTCCTGGCATCAGTATGTAATTCTAAAGATATTTCAGAAATCTAGATCCTATCTGTACAACTTATGCATTGCTTTTTCCTTCTATCTCCTTCAAATTTAGTGAATATTCTTATTTTTTTAGTCCATTATACACAAAGTATATGAATTCCATCTTGCTAATTATTGCCTGAAAAGGAAAGTTAGTTTTTATTTCATCAAGGACTAATTGGCTTATTTTACAGTCCATGATACTAATTAATAATTGTCTCCAAATCTGTAATTTGGAGGATCCCTTGATTTTTCTCAATGCCTACCTTTCACTGTCATACCAGTATTTTGGAAAAAAGTATTTTATTCTTCTTTACTGCCACAGAAGTGATCTTTATGAAAAGCAGCAACTTGAATTTTAACATAAGAAACACTTGTCAACCTTCAAGCAACAAGTAGATGGCACTGTAGTCATTGCTGGAAAATTTTTCTAATACACAAAAAAGCAAAAAGCTGACAGTAGGGGGAAGGGGGAAATGGGAAATGTCTTCCAGCAGTGACAAACATGGAAAACAAATAGGTCTTTCAAATGTTAACTCTTCTGTCTGTATCAGATTATTACAAAGAAAAAACAATAGATAAATGGAAGCCATGAAAGCCATCACAGAAGAAAGAAAAAATGATCCGTTTTTAGCTATACAAAAAAGCCTGTGGATGCAAACATCAGCTGTTCTCCCTGTGAAATTTCAGAATTGGCTTCTGGGGTGTTAAGAGGAAGGGAGGGGGAAGCATTTTGAGATCATACAAGCCATTAATAATTTTTTCCCCACAGGGCCATTATTAAGCAACGCTACCAGAGTTAAAGTGATATATATAGATAGAAAGATAGAAATCCTCATGGAAAAGCATTACCATCAAGATTCTCTTAATATACCATAATTAATATCAGTTGAATTAAGGAGAAAGGGATATATATATATATATATATATATATATATATATATATATATATATATATATATATATATATATATATAATATATACAAAATACAAACATACTGCTTAGTTCCTGTTAATACATGTACCCCAAAAAGCTTGAAAGGGATTGTTTTCCCAAATTTAATCTGCTATATGTGATCCAATAAATTCTCCTAAATTTGGTTTCTAAGGTTAGATATGACAGTGAAAGATACCTGCTCATTATTTTTAGTTCTGCTTTTAAAAAGCCTTCTACCATTTCCAGAATGTTGCTAATTTCACTTTCCTAACCTTAGTATCCGATAATGAGAATTCTGGGGCAGAATCTCTGAAGAAAATGAGAATAGCCCAAGAACTGGACATTCTCACCAAAACCAGTAACCAAGCTCCAATGTTACAGCTGAAAAATGAAAATATATTTATTTTACATATTTCTTAACTGCCCATCTCCTTCTGTGTACAATATAATAAAATTAACATTAAAAGCAAAATAATTTAAGATTTAAAAGTTTTAAAATGATAAAAACAACATTATCAAATTTCAAAAGATGAAAAATTCCAAGTTGGGGGTTAGCAGTTGTCAATACGCATGGGAGGTTGTCATGGCAGGTTGCCAGTATCCCCAAACCTGGACAGTCAGGTTTTGATCTCTTTGCAGAAGTCCAAAGGTTTGGGGGTCTTCTAACTTCTGAGGGCAAGATGCAGGGGGAGCAGAAGAAGACGCTCTTTCTAAACCTCTAAATTATTTATAATTTGTCCCATGTCAAGGCACAATTCAACCACAATGAAAATTAACAGAGTAAAAACTAAAAATAGTTAACATTACACGAAAGCAATAAACATAACATACACCACAATACATTTTCAGTTACAGTAAAAATAATATAAATTCCTAGTGCTATAAACCAACAACCCTGCTATCTATCTCTGTTAATGAGGTTTACAATAATACTCTTTATCCTTAATATAACATTACTTTTCACCATTCTCAACAACAGGGAATGACCTATTAGACTGGACCACACTGGGTACTTAATAGAACCTACAGGTGTTCAGAAGGATGTTGGAGAGTTTCCCAGGGATCTGGAAGGCAGATTCTCGTCACCCATTAGAATAAGATGTTGGGGTGAAGAACAGCTTCTCTCTGTAGGCAGTTCTGCTGTTGCTCCTTAATGTCTCAGGAGTTCAGGAAAATATAGCACTAGAGGACTTGCCCACACTAGTACAAGAGAAATACTTATCTTAAGCCTAGAAGAAGAAAACTATTTGGACTCTTGGCAAACAAGGATCAAAATGAGATATTGCCTAGATCACACAAGAACATTGATTGTACTTGTTTATTACCTTTAAGAGAGGGGAATCAGGGGAGTGCAACATCCTGATCCTCCGTTTTCTCTCGATGGCTCTCAAAACCACCAATCATGGTATTCCTCTGAACACTTCTAGGGGATTGCAGTGGAAGACATTGTTTTGCAGAGGTTCTTCTTCCAAATGGAGTGGTTTCAATCAATGGTGGTGATGGAACAGAAGAGATTTCTACTTTGTTGTGTGCCTTAGATTTCCTTCTTCTCGTTTTTCAACATTTTTATGAAACCACTGCAAGAGATTATTCTTCAGCATGGGATACTAGTGTCATCAATATGCTAATGATACCCAGCTATACAGCCTAGAACTCATTTGAAGAAGCAGTGTCTTAAAAGTGCTGACCAATGTCTTGATGGAACAGACGGTGATTGAATCCATCAGTCCCACAAGGTATAGTAGAACAGAAAATCAACTCCATAGATCATCTGAAACTACTTTTATTGTTATTAGCTATAATAACAGAATCTTTCAAGTTTGATTGTACTGTACCTTCTCTTCTTTTTTATACTCTAATTAATTAGGGAGCTATTTCCAAATGTTATTGATATAGACTTAAAAATATTTCTCTAATGAGTTCTACATGGGGCAGAACTTAAAAACCATCTGAAAATTATAGCTGGTACAGAATACAGCAATGTAGGTTGTGATGAATGCTCCAGTGTGCACAGAAAACCCTTCAGGTTTGGGAACTCTATTGGTAGCTGGCACTCCCCTAGGTGTGATTCAGAGTGTATAGCACTATGACCCTGGTTCTACTTATCTGAGAAATCATCTCCTCTGGCATTCATCCACTTGTGCAATCAGATCTCATAGGGTCTTGTATCTCTAGATGCCATCTCTGCAGAATTCTCATCTGTCATGAATTCAGAGGCAAAGTTTTTCCATTGTAGCCTCCATTTCCTGGAGCTTTGTCCTGGTTAGAGCTCTACTCTATTTCCTCCCTCTTATGCTGAACACAGAAGTACATATTTGATACTGGACCAACACAAACACCAGAGATACTCTTTGAATTGTAAAACATGCTGTGCCATGACAAAACTGTACTAATAAGAGATACCAATAACATGGGAATACCATTAGGGATTTTAATGGACCATTTAGAATGCTACCCAAAAAGGAATAAACAGTCCTTGGTATTTAGAAAATGTAGGACTCAGACAACTCAGCAATTATAAATGAAATTAAAATAATCCAAATATATAAATATTACCATCTAATTCTATGGCCAAAATAGATATGGAAAACCTGTGAATGGGTAAAACCTCATTTTTAAAGCGTTTATTAGAGATGAGGGGAAAGAAAGTTAATTTAGAGAGTAGAACAGATAATTGGAATGGGGAAAATATATTTTGTTCATCTTTGAATGCAAATCACCTAATTCACATTTTTGAGCTAATATACAAATTAAATATAGTTATCCTTTAATCTGTTTTTGTAATATAGTTCTTTCATTAGGAAGTACATGAGTAGGAAATTCATACACATAGAAGGTGAATAAAAATATTAGAAGAAAGTATGCATACGGTAAATACACATTCCTATACCAAATAGTAATAGTCATATAAATGTGGAGTAAAATAAGCCTACTTTTGAACATGCTACAACTATAATGAAAAGTGATAAGGGATTGAAAGTGTCCATCACTTCCTGGTTCTCCTTCCCCAGCTCCTCGTTGGTAATTAACCTTACCAGATGAAGAAATTCCTACAACTTTCTGATGGAATGCTTATCATCCGTGGTTTACAACACACAGACCAATGCACTGTCAAGAGGAAAAATGCATGGCTTCTGGATACTCCTAAGAAAATCAGGACTTTTTAAAATCACTACCTATCTTACGTCAGAATTTAGCCTTTTGCTGCCTATTGAATTGCTTGCTCACCTTTCACAGGCTCAAATTCATGAGAAACCAGTGGTAATGGTGGGGTGGTAAGATAATTATGAGAGGAGGAAAATAAGGAAAGCATAAGGAGCAAAGAGACTCCTACATGTGGCCAACAAGTGCATAGCTATGTGGAGCTCACAGAATATTTCCTGGATCTGTAAACCAATACAAGAATACTGCTGGGAAGAGAAGTTTGCAGCCATGAGATCTAACTGGTAATAATGTACCCAGAAAATCCCCCTTTTTATCCTTCCAAAGATATCATGTTTGTGGCATGGCTAAAGGAGAGGAAGAACAAGGAGGTACCTTATATTTTCAAGTCTGCCTGCTTCTTACAGAATCTCTTACTGTTTCACAGAGTGAGTTAAGCTCCCTGCAAGTTCCACATATGGATAGCATACCATGCTAAACTTGTTGGAATGTGTGGCTGGTGAGATAAAATCATAAGCCTTCAAGACTAGTCTATATATGGTTCGATTTGCAAATGAAATGTATGAGACCCATTCCACACTACCCAATTATAATTTCCAAACGTGGAGGTAAATTTCAAATTCTATATGGGGTAAGTAAAATAACCTCCCCACCCAGTACATAGAAATTCACATATATACACAAATACAAAAAGAACAGAGATAAAGATTAACACACTTTCTTCACAATATAATTTAAATCTAGACTGGAGATCTCTATGTTTGGTTAATCTTTAAAATAAAAATCTGCTTCACTACTTTTAATAGATGGAAATATGATCTGCCTATTCAAGGATCCCTTGCTGAGCCATTTGGCATCTAGAGTGCATAGCTAAATTTTAATATTGTGGGCAATGCGGAAGTCTATTAACAGAATGATTAACTTAATAGAATAATAGAGTTGAAAAGGACCTTGGAAATCTTCTAATGCAACCCCCTGCTCAAATAGGAGACACAATACCTATATTTAAATGAGAAACATGTCTAGCAGTTATATAATCAGGCAGAAAAGCTCTAATTCCTACTTCCAGGTTTATTTGAAGGTGATAGCTAGTTTTTGTTCAATGATAAAGAAAAGGGTTACCTTTTATTTATTATTATGGTTTCCCATATTGGTGGGCTCAATATTTAGGTTTAATGACATGGCTCAAAATTAAACCATATTCTACCGCACAACTAAAATTGTGTTTATAATTGAAGGAAGTACTTCATAGCCAATGATTAACTAAGGTTCTTTGCATGCAAATCATGTATGTTACTATTGAGCCATGGTTCTCTGACAGGGAATGGGACAACTCGCCACAGCCAACTCACTTGCACAAAGCAAAATCATTTACAAAAATCTAAGTTGCCTTGCCAGCCATGCCTCCATGCAGCCTTTGAAGATGAAATGATATTGGAAGGAGAAGTGAGCAATGGAAGAGAATTGTTCAAGAATACGGAAGTTCAGTAAGTAATTCCGCCTACAGTAAATGGAACATTCCACAAGTTCTTCAGAGCCTGAATATTAAAAAAAGTAAAAGCAATACCAGGTTTGCTCTGGTTTTAAATAATCTGTAGCCAAACCTCTCTCTCTCCCCCCACCTCCCCTCACTCTATGTATGTGTGTCTGTATGTGTGTTAATGGAGTAGGGATGAAAGTATGGAATCCAGTTCCCAAAACCAGGCAGATTTGACCAGAGCTACAATTGATTCCAAACCGGCTCAAAGATCTTGTTTGAAGGTGTCCTAAGCCTGATTGATCCAGAAGCTTCATGTTGCTTGTTAAATCACAGTACTTAACCCTGCACACCTTTTCTTCTCTTCAGACTGGACCTGAGGAACATATGTTCTGCAGCTGTTCATACTTTAAACTATACAGAAATTTTCACACTAAATAAAATTTAATTTTGAGCCTTTCTTGTACTTTCTTGTTTGAATATGTAACATGTAAATATTCTTAGTTCAGAAGGTAAGGCAAATGATACACAATCTTGTTAATGTGGATTTCATAATGACAACAAAGAAAAAGATACTGTATACAAAAGGCTTATTAGCTCCAGGATGTAAACACCCATTGTAAGAGTATGGGAAAAATTACTAACCAGCTATTTACTGCTGGTGCTGAGTAAACATCAGTTGTTAAGGTGGAAATATTTTCCCAGAGCTTCTTTCTTTCTTTCTTTTTTTCTTTCTTTCTTTCTTTCTTTCTTTCTTTCTTCCTTCCTTCCTTCCTTCCTTCCTTCCTTTCTTTCTTTTTTGAAAGAAGAGAAGGGGAAGTTATAACAAAAGGGAAAGGTTGCTGAAATTGCAAGAGACAATGAATTGCATGCTCTGAGCCAAAATCCTCCGAACTAGGTTGAAATTAGTTGCTTTTGACCGCCAGGTGACCTCATGGCTGCTTGTCCTGATAGACAATCTGCTCTCTCAATTCTTTCTCTGCGCATTATTTTTTTCTGAAATTATACATGCTAGTTGGTTTACTTACTTTTTGATTAGACTAAGCTATGACCCTACTCTGCTG